>NC_069505.1:132937207-133232207 GCF_027579735.1 Bombina bombina | reverse complement strand
TCCCAGGGTTACAGGATAGGTTTCAAGTCTTCCCCGCCCAGAGGCAGATTCCTCCTGTCAAACATATCTTCAAGACCAGAAAAGGGACGCCTTCCTGAGGTGTGTGAAGGATCTTTCATCTCTCCGGGTAATCGTCCCAGTTCATCTGGCAGAAAGAGGTCTGGGGTATTATTCAAACCTTTTCGTGGTCCCAAAGAAGGAGGGCACTTTCCATCCTATTCTGGACCTAAAGGCCCTAAACAAATTTTTGTCAGTCCCATCATTCAAGATGGAGACGATCAGGTAGATTTTGCCCTTGGTTCAAGAAGGGCAATTCATGACGATTATAGACCTGAAGGATGCTTGCCTTCATGTTCCAATCCACAAGGATCACTTCAGGTTTCTAAGGTTTGCCTTCCTGGACCAGCACTTTCAGTTTGTGGCCCTTCCGTTTGGTCTGGCGACTGTTTCAAGAGTCCTCACAAAGGTTCTGGGAGCTCTTCTCGCAGTAGCGAGAACCAGAGGAATTGCAGTGGTTCCTTATCTAGACTATATCCTGGTTCAGCCTCCGTCCTACAGTCATGCGGAGGATCATTCGAGATTCTTCGGTCCCATGGGTGGAAGCTAAACGAAGAAAGAGTTAATTGGTCCCCAGCAACAGGGTGGAATTTCTGGGTATGATAATAGATTCTTCAGTCATGAAGATAACTGTCTAGCTCTCCAGACATCTTCCAGGACATCTGTGGCCAAGTGTATGGAGGTGATCGGGCTCATGGTATCCAGCATAGATGTCAATCCTTTCGCCAGGTTACATCTCAGGCCTCTTCAGCTGTTCATGTTGAGACAATGGAACGGCGATTATTCAGATCTTTCCCAACGGATATCTCTAAGCAGTCCAGTAAGGGAGTCCCTATCTTGGTGGACCCGACCGGGGCAGTTGTCTCAGGGGACATTCTTTTTGAGACCATCCTGGGAGATTGTGACCACGGATGCAAGTCTCTCAGGAATGGGGAGCATTTGGGATGCCAAAAGGGCACAGGGCAGATGGACTCGAGGAGTCGAATCTACCTATAAATATTTTGGAACTTCAAGAGATATTCAACGCTCTGAGGGCTTGGCTCCTTCAGTGGATTGTCCCGATTCATCAGATTCCAGTCGGACAACATTACCTTAGTGGCTTAGATAAACCATCGGGGGGGGGGGGGCACGAGAAGCTTCCTATGCATGAGGGAAGTATCTCAGATTCTGGAGTGGGCGTAGACTCTCAATTGTTCGCTATCAGCGATCCACATTCCGGGTGTGGACAACTGGGAAGCGGATTTTCTGAGCAGACAGACGTTTCATCCAGGGGAATAGTCCCTCCATCCTGAGATGTTCATGGAGGGCTACGCCGGAGATAGATTTCATGGCATCCAGACTCAATTGCAAGCTACCCTGATACGGGTCGCAATCCAGGGATCCCCATTCGGAGCTGATAGATGCCTTGGCGGTACCCTGGAACTTCAACCTGATTTACATATTTCCACTGTTACCTCTTCTACCTCGGGTAGTGGCCCGCATCAAGCAGGAGCATGCTTTGGCTATTCTGATTGCTCCATCGTGGCCGCGGAGGATGTGGTTTGCGGATCTGGTGGCGATATCGTTATCTTGTCGCAGGGATCTGCTGGTTCAAGGTCCCTTTCTACATCAAATTCTCAATTCTCTGAGGCTGACTGCGTGGAGATTGAACGACTAGTCTTGACCAAGAGAGGATTTTCAGAAAAAGGGGTTGACACACTCGTTCAGGCCAGGAAGCCGGTCACTCGTTGCATCTACCACAATGTGTGAAGGAACAAGGATATCCCTGGCATAAGGTCAGGGTATCCAGGATCTTGGCTTTTCTCCAGGACGGTCTGGATAAAGGTCTTGCCACCAGTTCCCTAAGGGGACATATTTCGGCTTTATCCGTACTGTTGCATAGGAAGCTTGCGGAGCTTCCCGACATTCAGTGCTTTGTTCAGGCTCTGGTTAGGATCAAACCTGTCTTCAGGAATCCGGCTCCTCCTTGGAGCTTAAACTTGGTTCTTAAGGTTTTGCAGAGGGCTCCTTTTTGAGCCTATGCATGCTCTTGACATAAAGGTTCTTAAATGGAAAGAGTCTCTGAGCTGGCGGCCTTGCAATGTGAGCCTCCCTTCTTGTTTTTTTTATGCCGATAAGGCTGTTCTTCGAACTGGATTGGGATTGCTTCCCAAGGTAGTGTTGAGTCATAACATCAATCAGGAAATAGTGGTTCCTTCTTTGTGTCTTAACCCTTCTTCTTTGAAGGAGAGGCTACTTCATAATTTGGACGTGGTTCGGGCTTTGAAGTTTTATCTTCGGGCCACGAAAGAGTTTGAACAGACTCCGTCCTTATTTGTTGTGTATGCGGGGAAGCGCAGGAGGTAAAGGGCCTCTGCTACTTTTCTATCATTTTGGTTGGGGAGTATGATCTGTCTGGCATATGAGACAGCGGGACTCAAGCCTCCTCAGAGAATTGGGCATTTTAGAATGAGGCCTCTATGGAGCAGATTTGTAAGGCGGTCACTTGGTCTTTCTTACATACTTTTGCAAAGTTTTATAAATTTGACTTTTTTGCTTCGGCGAAAGCAGTTTTTGGGAGAAAGGTTTTGCAGGCTGTGGTGCCCTCGGTATAGGGTCCGCCTCCTTTTACCCTCCCGTTTTTTTTCATTCAGTGTCCTCTAGAGCTTTGGTATTTGTTCTCACAAGTAATGAATGAAGCAGTGGACTCTCCTCCCATTAAGATGGAAAACATAAATTATGCTTACCTGATAATTTAATTTCCATCGATGGGAGGAGAGTCAACTGCACCCGCCCGTTTCTCCGGTGAGCGGACCTAAATTTATATTAATCTTCTGGAACCATTTATACCCTGATATTTCTCCTACTGTTCCTTGTTCCTTGGCAGAATGACTGTTTTTAAGCCTTTGGCTGGGGTGTCTTTGCCTCCTCCTGGTGGCCAGGTTCTTAATTCCCACAAATAATGAATGAAGCAGTGGACTCTCCTCCCACGTCTCCTGCACAGAGATCAAAATCTAAGCTGCCATGTCGAAGCTTGTCAGGCCACGCCATCAGGGCACCAACTTTAAAGGGACACTTTTACTACTTGAGTTTATTTTTTGTTTGTTTCTTTTTTTTAAATATAAAAAAAGCTAGATAACTAATTTGCTACCCATTCACCAGCATATCACAACCAACATTGTTATTATAGTAATATACGTTATAACCTTTAAATATCTGCTTGTTTCTTATCCCCTGCAGGCCGCCTCTTATCTCAGTGCATTTTATTAGCTTTTTACAGCCAGATAGTGCTAGTTTGTGTGTCATATAGATAACATTGTGCTCACTCACATTGGAGTTATGCAGGAATCAGCACTAATTGGCTAAAATGCAAGTTTGTAAAAAGCATTGAGATAAGGGGGCAGTCTACAGAGGCTTAGATACAAGGTAATCACAGGGGTAATAAGTATATTTAATATAACAATGTTGGTTATAAAAAAAAAATTGGGGAATGGGTAATAAAGGGATGAGCTATCTTTTTAAACCATAACAATTTTCAAGTAGACTGTCCCTTTAAGGAGCCAGTGGCTTCCTGGCGCCGGTTTTTGTCAAGCCCTGCTTTAATACAAATTCAACTCCACATTCTTTCATGTATTTAAAAGGTGCATTATTTTTATAGCATGTAAAAAGTATTCTTCCATAAAACAAAAAAGCTTTTTCTCAGTATCTAATACATTCCGTAGATGCCATTGGAAGAGGGGGGCTCCCTTCTTTCCAAACTGTGCTCTCATACACCACTGTGTTTTATGGGGTTAATAGGGGCTCTAGAAGTGCCCCTTCCCTTCATCAGCTTTGCATGGATGTGTACTTGGGACAGACGATCACCTGTAAAATTGAGGGGTGTGACCCCTTATTTAAGAGGGGGGGTTTCAATATTGTTTTCATGAAATGACTCATACCCCTCTAATTCAGGGGGGGAATATGGCTCAGTAGAAGATTCCCTGCCCCACCACTATAAATTACTTGTTGGGGTGAGTAAACTTTACTTTTTAAAATGGTACACTGGGGCTTGTGGGTTTGTTGAGGCCAGGCATATATCAATGGGTTCTCCCACTTAATACCGGCAGTCAGTTGCACCTAAAATTTAGCCTGGTGTGACTGGTTCCTTTCTGGGCCACGTATGTGTGGCAGGAAATTCAGTTTGCACAGCTCTGATGCCCAGCAAGGCCGAGTACTGGAGGTTGGATATGAGAGGATCTTAACACAGTAAGGTAATGAAACTCAAGCAGGAGTTTTTATATTTTTGGTGAAATGTTAAATGCATAACACACATGTTGACCGCTACTAACCAGCCCATTTAAATTATTTTTTTCTTTCATGTAATTAGCAAGAGTCCATGAGCTAGTGACGTATGGGATATACATTCCTACCAGGAGGGGCAAAGTTTCCCAAACCTCAAAATGCCTATAAATACACCCCTCACCACACCCACAAATCAGTTTTACAAACTTTGCCTCCTGTGGAGGTGGTGAAGTAAGTTTGTGCTATATTCTACGTTGATATGCGCTCCACAGCAGGTTGGAGCCCGGTTTTCCTCTCAGCGTGCAGTGAATGTCAGAGGGATGTGAAGAGAGTATTGCCTATTTGAATTCAATGATCTCCTTCTACGGGGTCTATTTCATAGGTTCTCTGTTATCGGTCGTAGAGATTCATCTCTTACCTCCCTTTTCAGATCGACGATATACTCTTATATACCATTACCTCTACTGATTCTCGTTTCAGTACTGGTTTGGCTTTCTACTACATGTAGATGAGTGTCCTGGGGTAAGTAAGTCTTATTTTTGTGACACTCTAAGCTATGGTTGGGCACTTTTATATAAAGTTCTAAATATTTGTGTTTAAACATTTATTTGCCTTGATTCAGGATGTTCAATATTCCTTATTTCAGACAGTCAGTTTCATTATTTGGGATAATGCATTTGAATAATCAATTTTTTCTTTCCTTAAAATTTGACTTTTTTCCCTGTGGGCTGTTAGGCTCGCGGGTGCTGAAAATGCTTCATTTTATTGCGTCATTCTTGGCACTGACTTTTTTGGCGCAAAATTTTTTTCTTTTGTGCCAAAAATGTTGGCGTTACCGGATGTGGCGTCATTTTTGGCGCTAAAAGCATTTAGGCGCCAAATAATGTGGGCGTCTTTTTTGGCGCCAAAAAATATGGGCGTCATTATTGTCTCCACATTATTTAAGTCTCATTGTTTATTGCTTCTGGTTGCTAGAAGCTTGTTCACTGGCATTTTTTCCCATTCCTGAAACTGTCATTTAAGGAATTTGATCAATTTTGCTTTATATGTTGTTTTTTCTTTTACATATTGCAAGATGTCTCAGATTGAGCCTGAATCAGAAGATACTTCTGTAAAATCGCTGCTTGATGCTGGATCTACCAAAGCTAAGTGTATTTGCTGTAAACTTATGGTATCTGTTCCTCCAGCTGTTGTTTGTAATGAATGTCATGACAAACTTGTTAATGCAGATAATATTTCCTTTAGTAATGTTACATTACCTGTTGCTGTTCCATCAACATCTAATACTCCTGTTCCTGTTAACATAAGAGATTTTGTTTCTAAATCCATTAAGAAGGCTATGTCTGTTATTCCTCCTTCTAGTAAACGTAAAAGGTCTTTTAAAACATCTAATTTTTCAGATGAATTTTTAAATGAACATCATCATTCTGATAATGATTCCTCTGGTTCAGAGGATTCTGTTTCAGAGATTGATGCTGATAAATCTTCATATTTATTCAAAATGGAATTTATTCGTTCCTTACTTAAAGAAGTCTTAATTGCATTAGAAATAGAGGATTCTGGTCCTCTTGATACTAAATCTAAACGTTTAAATAAGGTTTTTAAATCTCCTGTAGTTATTCCAGAAGTTTTTCCTGTCCCTGATGCTATTTCTGAAGTAATTTCCAGGGAATGGAATAATTACCAGTTTGTGGCTCTGCCGTTTGGCCTAGCAACAGCTCCAAGGTTTTTTACAAAGGTTCTCGGTGCCCTTCTGTCTGTAATCAGAGAACAGGGTATTGTGGTATTTCCTTATTTGGACGATATCTTGGTACTTGCTCAGTCTTAACATTTAGCAGAATCTCATACGAATCGACTTGTATTGTTTCTTCAAAAACATGGTTGGAGGATCAATTTACCAAAAAGTTCTTTGATTCCTCAGACAAGGGTAACCTTTTTAGGTTTCCAGATAGATTCAGTGTCCATGACTCTGTCTCTGACGGACAAGAGACGTCTAAAATTGGTTTCAGCTTGTCGAAACCTTCAGTCTCAATCATTCCCTTCGGTAGCCTTATGCATGGAAATTCTAGGTCTTATGACTGCTGCATCGGACGCGATCCCCTTTGCTCGTTTTCACATGCGACCTCTTCAGCTTTGTATGCTGAACCAGTGGTGCAGGGATTATACAAAGATATCTCAATTAATATCTTTAAAACCGATCGTACGACACTCTCTCACGTGGTGGATAGACCACCATTGTTTAGTTCAGGGGGCTTCTTTTGTTCTTCCGACCGGGACTGTGATTTCAACAGATGCAAGTCTGACAGGTTGGGGAGATGTTTGGGGGTCTCTGACAGCACAAGGGGTTTGGGAATCTCAGGAGGTGAGATTACCAATCAACATTTTGGAACTCCGTGCAATTTTCAGAGCTCTTCAGTCATGACCTCTTCTAAAGAGAGAGTCGTTCATTTGTTTTCAGACGGACAATGTCACAACCGTGGCATATGTCAATCATCAAGGAGGGACTCACAGTCCTCTGGCTATGAAAGAAGTATCTCGAATACTGGTATGGGCGGAATCCAACTCCTGTCTAATTTCTGCGGTTCATATCCCAGGTATAGACAATTGGGAAGCGGATTATCTCAGTCGCCAAACGTTACATCCGGGCGAATGGTCTCTTCACCCAGAGGTATTTCTTCAGATTGTTCGGATGTGGGGACTTCCAGAAATAGATCTGATGGCTTCCCATCTAAACAAGAAACTTCCCAGGTATCTGTCCAGATCCAGGGATCCTCAGGCGGAGGCAGTGGATGCATTGTCACTTCCTTGGAAGTATCATCCTGCCTATATCTTTCCACCTCTAGTTCTCCTTCTAAGAGTGATTTCCAAGATTCTAAAGGAGTGCTCGTTTGTTCTGCTGGTGGCTCCAGCATGGCCTCACAGGTTTTGGTATGCGGATCTTGTCCGGATGGCCACTTGCCAACCATGGACTCTTCCATTAAGACCAGACCTTCTTTCGCAAGTTCCTTTTTTCCATCAGGATCTCAAATCCTTAAATTTGAAGGTATGGAGATTGAACGCTTGATTCTCAGTCATAGAGGTTTCTCTGACTCAGTAATTAATACTATGTTACAGGCTCGTAAATCTGTATCTAGGAAGATATATTATCGAGTCTGGAAGATTTACATTTCTTGGTGTTCTTCTCATCATTTTTCTTGGCATTCTTTTAGAATTCCTAGAATTTTACAGTTTCTTCAGGATGGTTTGGATAAAGGTTTGTCTGCAAGTTCCTTGAAAGGACAAATCTCTGCTCTTTCTGTTCTTTTCCTCAGAAAGATTGCTAGTCTTCCTGATATTCATTGTTTTGTACAGGCTTTGGTTCGTATAAAACCTGTTATTAAGTAAATTTCTCCTCCTTGGAGTTTGAATTTGGTTCTGGGGGCTCTTCAAGCTGCTCCGTTTGAACCTATGCATTCGCTGGATATTAAATTACTTTCTTGGAAAGTTTTGTTTCTTTTGGCCATCTCTTCTGCTAGAAGAGTTTCTGAATTATCTGCTCTTTCTTGTGAGTCTCCTTTTCTGATTTTTCATCAGGATGAGGCGGTGTTGCAGACTTCTTTTCAATTTTTACCTAAGGTTGTGAATTCTAACAACATTAGTAGAGAAATTGTGGTTCCTTCATTGTGTCCTAATCCTAAGAATTCTAAGGAAAAATGGTTACATTCTTTGGATGTAGTTAGAGCTTTGAAATATTATGTTGAAGCTACTAAAAATTTTCGAAAGACTTCTAGTCTATTTGTTATCTTTTCCGGTTCTAGGAAAGGTCAGAAGGCTTCTGCCATTTCTTTGGCATCTTGGTTAAAATCTTTGATTCATCATGCTTATGTCGAGTCGGGTAAAGCTCCGCCTCAAAGGATTACAGCTCATTCTACTAGGTCAGTTTCTACTTCCTGGGCGTTTTAGGAATGAAGCTTCGGTTGATCAGATTTGCAAAGCAGCAACTTGGTCTTCTATGCATACTTTTACAAAATTCTACCATTTTGATGTATTTTCTTCTTCTGAAGCAGTTTTTGGTAGAAAAGTACTTCAGGCAGCTGTTTCAGTTTGATTCTTCTGCTTATAATTTCAGTTTTTTTCATTATAAGATTCAAACTTTGTTTTGGGTGTGGATTATTTTCAGCGGAATTGGCTGTCTTTATTTTATCCCTCCCTCTCTAGTGACTCTTGCGTGGAAGATCCACATCTTGGGTAGTCATTATCCCATACGTCACTAGCTCATGGACTCTTGCTAATTACATGAAAGAAAACATAATTTATGTAAGAACTTACCTGATAAATTCATTTCTTTCATATTAGCAAGAGTCCATGAGGCCCACCCTTTTTTGTGGTGGTTATGATTTTTTTTGTATAAAGCACAATTATTCCAATTCCTTATTTTTTATGCTTTCGCACTTTTTTCTTATCACCCCACTTCTCGGCTATGCGTTAAACTGATTTATGGGTGTGGTGAGGGGTGTATTTATAGGCATTTTGAGGTTTGGGAAACTTTGCCCCTCCTGGTAGGAATGTATATCCCATACGTCACTAGCTCATGGACTCTTGCTAATATGAAAGAAATGAATTTATCAGGTAAGTTCTTACATAAATTATGTTTTCCTGCTTCAGGGAAATGGTTCTTCATCAATTGGTTTCACTCCACTTATTTCTACAGTAATTCAAAGCTTTAAATATTTTTAGTGATTATTCACACTTTTTTTTTTCTTTCATGTAATTAACAAGAGTCCATGAGCTAGTGACGTATGGGATATACATTCCTACCAGGAGGGGCAAAGTTTCCCAAACCTAAAAATGCCTATAAATACACCCCTCACCACACCCACAAATCAGTTTTACAAACTTTGCCTCCAAGGGAGGTGGTGAAGTAAGTTTGTGCTAGATTCTACGTTGATATGCGCTCCGCAGCAAGTTGGAGCCCGGTTTTCCTCTCAGCGTGCAGTGAATGTCAGAGGGATGTGAGGAGAGTATTGCCTATTGAATGCAGTGATCTCCTTCTACGGGGTCTATTTCATAAGGTTCTCTGTTATCGGTCGTAGAGATTCATCTCTTACCTCCCTTTTCAGATCGACGATATACTCTTATATTTACCATTTCCTCTACTGATTCTCGTTTCAGTACTGGTTTGGCTTTCTACAAACATGTAGATGAGTGTCCTGGGGTAAGTAAGTCTTATTTTCTGTGACACTCCTAGCTATGGTTGGGCACTTTGTTTATAAAGTTCTAAATATATGTATTCAAACATTTATTTGCCTTGACTCAGAATGTTCAACTTTCCTTATTTCCAGACAGTCAGTTTCATATTTGGGATTATGCTTTAAATTATCATATTTTTTCTTACCTCAAAAATTTGACTTTTTTCCCTGTGGGCTGTTAGGCTCGCGGGGGCTGAAAATGCTTCATTTTATTGCGTCATTCTTGGCGCGGACTTTCTTGGCGCAAAAATTCTTTTCCGTTTCCGGCGTCATACGTGTCGCCGGAAGTTGCGTCATTTTTGACGTTATTTTGCGCCAAAAATGTCGGCGTTCCGGATGTGGCGTCATTTTTGGCGCCAAAAGCATTTAGGCGCCAAATAATGTGGGCGTCTTATTTGGCGCCAAAAAATATGGGCGTCGCTTTTGTCTCCACATTATTTCAGTCTCATTTTTCATTTGCTTCTGGTTGCTAGAAGCTTGATGTTTGGCATTTTTTTCCCATTCCTGAAACTGTCTTATAAGGAATTTGATCTATTTTGCTTTATATGTTGTTTTTTCTCTTACATATTGCAAGATGTCTCACGTTGCATCTGAGCCAGAAGATACTACAGGAAAACCACTGCCTGCTGGATCTACCAAAGCTAAGTGTATCTGCTGTAAACTTTTGGTAGCTATTCCTCCAGCTGTTGTTTGTAATAATTGTCATGACAAACTTGTTAAAGCAGATAATATTTCCTTTAGTGATGTACCATTGCCTGTTGCAGTTCCCTCAACATCTAAGGTGCAGAATGTTCCTGATAATATAAGAGATTTTGTTTCTGAATCCATAAAGAAGGCTTTGTCTGTTATTTCTCCTTCTAGTAAACGTAAAAAGTCTTTTAAATCTTCTCTCTCTACAGATGAATTTTTAAATGAACACCATCATTCTGATTCTTTGGACTCTTCTGGTTCAGAGGATTCTGTCTCAGAGATTGATGCTGATAAATCTTCATATTTATTTAAGATGGAATTTATTCGCTCTTTACTTAAAGAAGTACTAATTGCTTTAGAAATAGAGGATTCTAGTCCTCTTGATACTAATTCTATACGTTTGGATAAGGTTTTTAAAGCTCCTGCGGTTATTCCAGAAGTCTTTCCTGTTCCTAATGCTATTTCTGCAGTAATTGCTAAGGAATGGGATAAATTGGGTAATTCATTTACTCCTTCTAAACGTTTTAAGCAATTATATCCTGTTCCGCCTGACAGGTTAGAATTTTGGGACAAAATCCCTAAAGTTGATGGGGCTATTTCTACCCTTGCTAAACGTACTACCATTCCTACGTCAGATGGTACCTCGTTTAAGGATCCTTTAGATAGAAAAATTGAATCTTTTCTAAGAAAAGCTTATCTATGTTCAGGTAATCTTCTTAGACCTGCTATATCATTGGCTGATGTTGCTGCAGCTTCAACTTTTTGGTTGGAAACTCTAGCGCAACAAGTAACAAATCGTGATTCTCATGATATTATTATTCTTCTCCAGCATGCTAATAATTTCATCTGTGATGCCATTTTTGATATTATTAGAGTTGATGTTAGATTTATGTCTCTGGTTATCTTAGCCAGAAGAGCTTTATGGCTTAAGACTTGGAATGCTGATATGGCTTCTAAATCAACTCTACTTTCCATTTCTTTCCAGGGAAACAAATTATTTGGTTCTCAGTTGGATTCTATTATTTCAACTGTTACTGGTGGGAAAGGAACTTTTTTACCACAGGATAAAAAGTCTAAAGGTAAAAACAGGGCTAACAATCGTTTTCGTTCCTTTCGTTTCAACAAAGAACAAAAGCCTGATCCTTCGTCCTCAGGAGCAGTTTCAGTTTGGAAACCATCTCCAGTCTGGAATAAATCCAAGCCTGCTAGAAAGGCAAAGCCTGCTTCTAAGTTCACATGAAGGTACGGCCCTCATTCCAGTTCAGCTGGTAGGGGGCAGGTTACGTTTTTTCAAAGAAATTTGGATCAATTCTGTTCACAATCTTTGGATTCAGAACATTGTTTCAGAAGGGTACAGAATTGGTTTCAAGATGAGACCTCCTGCAAAGAGATTTTTTCTTTCCCATGTCCCAGTAAATCCAGTGAAAGCTCAAGCATTTCTGAATTGTGTTTCAGATCTAGAGTTAGCTGGAGTAATTATGCCAGTTCCAGTTCCGGAACAGGGGATGGGGTTTTATTCAAATCTCTTCATTGTACCAAAGAAGGAGAATTCCTTCAGACCAGTTCTGGATCTAAAATTATTGAATCGTTATGTAAGGATACCAACGTTCAAGATGGTAACTGTAAGGACTATATTGCCTTTTGTTCAGCAAGGGAATTATATGTCCACAATAGATTTACAGGATGCATATCTGCATATTCCGATTCATCCAGATCATTATCAGTTCCTGAGATTCTCTTTTCTAGACAAGCATTACCAATTTGTGGCTCTACCGTTTGGCCTTGCTACAGCTCCAAGAATTTTCACAAAGATTCTCGGTGCCCTTCTGTCTGTAATCAGAGAACAGGGTATTGTGGTATTTCCTTATTTGGACGATATCTTGGTACTTGCTCCGTCTTTACATTTAGCAGAGTCTCATACGAATCGACTTGTGTTGTTTCTTCAAGATCATGGTTGGAGGATCAATTTACCAAAAAGTTCTTTGATTCCTCAAACAAGGGTAACCTTTCTGGGTTTCCAGATAGATTCAGTGTCCATGACTTTGTCTTTAACAGACAAGAGACGTCTAAAATTGATTACAGCCTGTCGAAACCTTCAGTCTCAATCATTCCCTTCGGTAGCCTTATGCATGGAAATTCTAGGTCTTATGACTGCTGCATCGGACGCGATCCCCTTTGCTCGTTTTCACATGCGACCTCTTCAGCTCTGTATGCTGAACCAATGGTGCAGGGATTACACGAAGATATATCAATTAATATCTTTAAAACCGATTGTTCGGCACTCTCTAACGTGGTGGACAGATCACCATCGTTTAATTCAGGGGGCTTCTTTTGTTCTTCCGACCTGGACTGTAATTTCAACAGATGCAAGTCTCACAGGTTGGGGAGCTGTGTGGGGATCTCTGACGGCACAAGGAGTTTGGGAATCTCAGGAGGTGAGATTACCGATCAATATCTTGGAACTCCGTGCAGTTTTCAGAGCTCTTCAGTTTTGGCCTCTTCTGAAGAGAGAATCGTTCATTTGTTTTCAGACAGACAATGTCACAACTGTGGCATACATCAATCATCAAGGAGGGACTCACAGTCCTCTGGCTATGAAAGAAGTATCTCGAATTTTGGTTTGGGCGGAATCCAGCTCCTGTCTAATCTCTGCGGTTCATATCCCAGGTGTAGACAATTGGGAAGCGGATTATCTCAGTCGCCAAACGTTGCATCCGGGCGAATGGTCTCTTCACCCAGAGGTATTTCTTCAGATTGTTCAATTGTGGGGGCTCCCAGAGATAGATCTGATGGCCTCTCATCTAAACAAGAAACTTCCCAGGTATCTGTCCAGATCCCGGGATCCTCAGGCGGAGGCAGTGGATGCATTATCACTTCCTTGGAAGTATCATCCTGCCTATATCTTTCCGCCTCTAGTTCTTCTTCCAAGAGTAATCTCCAAGATTCTGAGGGAATGCTCGTTTGTTCTGCTAATAGCTCCGGCATGGCCTCACAGGTTTTGGTATGCGGATCTTGTCCGGATGGCATCTTGCCAGCCATGGACTCTTCCGTTAAGACCAGACCTTCTGTCACAAGGTCCTTTTTTCCATCCGGATCTGAAATCCTTAAATTTAAAGGTATGGAGATTGAACGCTTGATTCTTGGTCATAGAGGTTTCTCTGACTCCGTGATTAATACTATGTTACAGGCTCGTAAATCTGTATCTCGAGAGATATATTATAGAGTCTGGAAGACTTATATTTCTTGGTGTCTTTCTCATCATTTTTCTTGGCATTCTTTTAGAATACCGAGAATTTTACAGTTTCTTCAGGATGGTTTAGATAAGGGTTTGTCCGCAAGTTCTTTGAAAGGACAAATCTCCGCTCTTTCTGTTCTTTTTCACAGAAAGATTGCTATTCTTCCTGATATTCATTGTTTTGTACAAGCTTTGGTTCGTATAAAACCTGTCATTAAGTCAATTTCTCCTCCTTGGAGTTTGAATTTGGTTCTGGGAGCTCTTCAAGCTCCTCCGTTTGAACCTATGCATTCATTGGACATTAAATTACTTTCTTGGAAAGTTTTGTTCCTTTTGGCCATCTCTTCTGCTAGAAGAGTTTCTGAATTATCTGCTCTTTCGTGTGAGTCTCCTTTTCTGATTTTTCATCAGGATAAGGCGGTGTTGCGAACTTCTTTTGAATTTTTACCTAAAGTTGTGAATTCCAACAACATTAGTAGAGAAATTGTGGTTCCTTCATTATGTCCTAATCCTAAGAATTCTAAGGAGAAATCATTGCATTCTTTGGATGTTGTTAGAGCTTTGAAATATTATGTTGAAGCTACGAAATCTTTCCGTAAGACTTCTAGTCTATTTGTTATCTTTTCCGGTTCTAGGAAAGGCCAGAAAGCTTCTGCCATTTCTTTGGCATCTTGGTTGAAATCTTTAATTCATCTTGCCTATGTTGAGTCGGGTAAAATTCCGCCTCAAAGAATTACAGCTCATTCTACTAGGTCAGTATCTACTTCCTGGGCGTTTAGGAATGAAGCTTCGGTTGACCAGATCTGCAAAGCAGCAACTTGGTCCTCTTTGCATACTTTTACTAAATTCTACCATTTTGATGTATTTTCTTCTTCTGAAGCAGTTTTTGGTAGAAAAGTTCTTCAGGCAGCGGTTTCAGTTTGAATCTTCTGCTTATGTTTTTTGTTAAACTTTATTTTGGGTGTGGATTATTTTCAGCAGGAATTGGCTGTCTTTATTTTATCCCTCCCTCTCTAGTGACTCTTGTGTGGAAAGATCCACATCTTGGGTAGTCATTATCCCATACGTCACTAGCTCATGGACTCTTGTTAATTACATGAAAGAAAACATAATTTATGTAAGAACTTACCTGATAAATTCATTTCTTTCATATTAACAAGAGTCCATGAGGCCCACCCTTTTTTGTGGTGGTTATGATTTTTTTGTATAAAGCACAATTATTCCAATTCCTTATTTTATATGCTTCGCACTTTTTTTCTTATCACCCCACTTCTTGGCTATTCGTTAAACTGATTTGTGGGTGTGGTGAGGGGTGTATTTATAGGCATTTTTAGGTTTGGGAAACTTTGCCCCTCCTGGTAGGAATGTATATCCCATACGTCACTAGCTCATGGACTCTTGTTAATATGAAAGAAATGAATTTATCAGGTAAGTTCTTACATAAATTATGTTTTTTTTTTGTATACAATGCTTTCCTGATTGAAATTCTCAGATGGTCTCCATTAAAGGGACATTATACACTAGATTTTTTTTTTTTTGCATAAATGTGTTGTAGATGATCCATTTATATAGCCCATCTGGGTGTGTGTTTGTAACTATGTATAGTTTTGCTTATTTTTAATTTTAATATCTTTCTCTTGCAAGGTTTATCCAGTCCACGGATTCATCCTTTACTTGTGGGATATTCTCATTCCCTACAGGAAGTGGCAAAGAGAGCACACAGCAGAGCTGTCCATATAGCTCCCCCTCTAGCTCCACCCCCCAGTCATTCTCTTTGCCGGCTCTAAGCACTAGGGTCTCTCTCTGGAGGGTAACGTGAATGTGGTGTTAGAATTGTAGTTTTATTATCTTCAATCAAAAGTTTATTTTAAATGGTACCGGTTTGTGCTATTTACTCTCTAGCAGAAAAGTGATGAAGATTTCTGCTGAGAGGAAAATGATTTTAGCATGTTGTATCTAAAATCCACTGCTGTTCCCACACAGGACTGAGGAGTACCAGAAAACTTCATTTGGGGGAAACAGTTTGCAGGGTGATCTGCAGTAAGGTATGTTCAGTCATTTATTTCTAGACAAGACTGAGATAATGCTAGAAGAGACTGACAATATCCCCATGAGGGGAGGGTAAGCTATGTTCACAGACTTAGTAAGGAATTTAATTCTTACATAATAGGGCTAATATACTGGTTGACACTTGTTAAGGGCAATCGATTGTTTAGCTAAGGAAAAATCGTTTTGCAAGACACTTTGAAAGCCCTTTTGGGTTCTTTCTGGGGTTATTACCCACATGGCTGTTTTTATTCACTTAGGAGTGATTTAGTAGGCCTCACAACTCCGGAGTAGAGTGGGAGGGGCCTAATTTCGCGCCTCAGATGCGCATTTAGAATTACAGAGAAGTTCATGCTGCTTCACATGGAGGGTCCTGCTGCTGTTTGAGGGCCTTAAAGAAGCTATATTCCCCCAAATCTGATCCCTAAGGGCAGGTAGGGCCAGGTGCTGTAGTAATTTTAACCGGGTGTGGGCTTTAAGCTGCTCCGTTTTGGGCATTAAGGGGTTAATCGTTCTGCAACTTGTGGTGCAATCTTATTAAGGCTTTAGGTACATACTGTGAAAATTTCAAAAGGATTGCTGCATTTTTCACTGTTTTGTAAAATTGTGTGCTCTCTTTATCTCTTAAAGGCACAGTAACATTTTTTCAAATTGTGTTTTTTATTTGATTAAAGTGATTTCCAAGCCTGTTTGTGTATACTACTAGTCTGTTAAACATGTTTGACACTAAGGAAAATCCTTGTTCAATGTGTTTAGAAGCCATGGTGGAACCCCCTCTCAGAATGTGTCCCACTTGTACTGATATGTCTATACACTTTAAAGATCATATTGTTGCACTTAAGAATGTGGCCCAAGATGATTCTCAGACTGAAGGTAACGAGGGTAGCCCATCTGCCTCTCCCCAAGTGTCACAACCAGTTACGCCCGCGCAAGCGACCTCTAGTGCGTCTAACCCTTTTACATTACAAGACTTAGCGGCAGTCATGGATAATTCTCTTACAGCCTTCTTATCTAAACTGCCCGTGTTACCTGCAAAGCGTGATATCTCCGTTTTAAGAACAGATTATGAGCATTCTGACGCTTTGGTAGCCGTATCCGATATACCCTCACAACGCTCTGAAGTGGGAGCGAGGGATTTGATGTCTGAGGGAGAAGTCTCTGATTCAGGAAGGGTTCCTCCTCAGACAGATTCAGATACATTGGCTTTTAAATTTAAACTAGAACACCCCCGCGTTTTGCTTAGGGAGGTATTAGCTACTCTGGATGACTGCGACCCTTTGGTGATCCCAGAGAAATTGTGTAAAATGGACAAGTACCTAGAGGTCCATGTTTACACGGATGCGTTTCCGGTCCCTAAGAGGATTGCGGATATCGTTACTAGGGAGTGGGATAGACCAGGTGTTCCCTTTGTTTCCCCTCCTGTTTTTAAGAAAATGTTCCCCATATCTGACCCTGTGCGGGACTCGTGGCAGACGGTCCCTAAGGTGGAGGGGGCTGTTTCTTCACTTGCTAAACGCACAACCATACCAATTGAAGACAGTTGTGCTTTCAAAGACCCTATGGATAAGAAGTTAGAGGTTTTACTTAAGAAAATTTTTGTTCAACAAGGTTTTCTTCTCCAGCCTATTGCCTGCATTATTCCTGTAACTACTTCAGCCGCTTTCTGGTTTGAGGCGCTGGAAGACTCGCTCCAGACGGAGACCTCATATGACGAAATTATGGATAGAATTAAGGCTCTAAAGCTAGCTAATTCTTTTATCACTGACGCCGCTTTCCAAATAGCTAAGTTAGCGGCAAAAAATTCAGGTTTCGCCATTTTGGCGCGCAGGGCGCTATGGCTAAAGTCCTGGTCGGCCGATGTGTCGTCTAAATCCAAGCTTTTGAACATCCCTTTCAAAGGAAAGACCCTCTTCAGGCCTGAATTGAAAGAGATTTCAGAAATCACCGGGGGAAAAGGCCATGCTCTCCCTCAGGACAAGTCCTTTAAGACAAAGAACAAAGCTAATTTTCGTTCCTTTCGTAATTTCAGGAACGGCCCCGCTTCATCCTCTCCGGCTGCAAAGCAAGAGGGTAACGCTTCACAGCCCAAGGCAACTTGGAAACCTTGCCAGGGCTGGAATAAGGGGAAACAGGCCAAAAAGCCTGCAGCTGCCACCAAGACAGCATGAAGGGGTAGCCCCTGATCCGGGACAGGATCTAGTAGGGGGCAGACTCTCTCTCTTCGCTCAGGCCTGGGCAAGAGATGTACACGATCCTTGGGCGTTAGATATTGTATCCCAGGGATATCTTCTAGAATTCAAGGGTTCTCCTCCAAGGGGGAGGTTCCACATTTCTTGTCTGGCTACAGATTAGACAAAGAAAGAGGCATTTTTACGCTGTGTAGAAGATTTACTTACAATGGGAGTGATCCAACCAGTTCCAATCGTGGAACAAGGGCTGGGTTTTTACTCAAACCTGTTTGTGGTTCCCAAAAAAGAGGGAACTTTCAGACCCATCCTGGATCTAAAAATTCTAAACAGATTCCTCAGAGTCCCATCATTCAAAATGGAGACCATTCGGACAATCTTACCAATGATCCAGGAAGGTCAATATATGACTTCCGTGGATCTAAAGGATGCATACCTACACATTCCTATCCACAAAGATCATCACCAGTTTCTCAGGTTCGCCTTTCTGGACAAGCATTACCAGTTTGTGGCTCTTCCTTTCGGCTTAGCCACTGCTCCCAGAATTTTCACAAAAGTGCTAAGGTTCCTTCTGGCGGTGCTAAGACTGCGGGGCATAGCAGTGGCGCCTTACCTAGACGACATTTTAATTCAGGCGCCGTCTTTCCAAAGAACCAAGTCTCACACGGAGATTGTATTGGCCTTTCTGAGGTCTCACGGGTGGAAGGTGAACATCAAAAAGAGTTCTCTGTCCCCTCTCACAAGGGTTCCCTTCCTAGGGACTCTAATAGACTCGGTAGAAATGAAAATATTTCTGACAGAGGTCAGAAAATTAAAACTCTTAACTACTTGCCGAGTTCTTCATTCCATTCCCCAGCCACCTGTGGCTCAGTGCATGGAGACAATCGGATTAATGGTAGCGGCAATGGACATAGTCCCTTTTGCTCGGATACACCTCAGACCACTGCAACTATGCATGCTCAAACAGTGGAATGGGGATTATGCAGATTTGTCTCCTCAAATTCAGTTGGACCAGGAGACCAGAGATTCTCTTCTCTGGTGGTTGTCTCAGGACCACCTGTCTCAGGGAATATGTTTCCGCAGGCCAGAGTGCGTCATTGTGACGACTGACGCCAGTCTGTTAGGCTGGGGTGCGGTCTGGGACTCCCTGAAAGCTCAGGTCTTATGGTCTCGGGAAGAAACGCTTCTCCCGATAAACATTCTGGAACTGAGGGCGATATTCAACGCTCTTCAGGCATGGCCTCAACTAGCTGCGGCCAAATTCATCAGATTTCAGTCGGACAACATCCCGACTGTAGCTTACGTCAATCATCAGGGGGGAACAAAGAGTTCCCTAGCGATGACGGAAGTAACCAAAATAATCAGGTGGGCAGAGGACCACTCCTGCCATCTCTTAGCAATTCACATCCCAGGAGTAGACAACTGGGAGGCAGATTTTCTAAGTCGTCAGACTTTTCACCCGGGGGAGTGGGAACTCCACCCGGAGGTATTTGCTCAGCTGACCCAGCTATGGGGCACTCCAGAATTGGATCTGATGGCGTCCTGTCAGAACGCCAAACTTCCTCTCTACGGGTCCAGGTCCCGGGACCCCAAGGCGGTATAGATAGATGCTCTAGCAGCGCCTTGGTCCTTCAATCTGGCTTACTTTTTTCCACCGTTTCCTCTCCTCCCGCGTCTGGTCGCCAGAATCAAGCAGGAGAAGGCTTCGGTGATTCTGATAGCGCCTGCATGGCCACGCAGGACTTGGTATGCAGACCTAGTGGACATGTCATCTGTCCCACCATGGACACTGCCAATGAGGCAGGATCTTCTAATACAGGGTCCGTTCAAGCATCCAAATCTAGTTTCTCTACGTCTGACTGCTTGGAGATTGAACGCTTAATTCTATCAAAGCGTGGGTTCTCAGAGTCAGTTATAGATACTCTGATTCAGGCTAGAAAGCCTGTCACCAGGAAAATCTACCATAAGATATGGCGGAAATATCTTTGTTGGTGTGAATCCAAGGGTTACTCATGGAGTAAGATTAGGATTCCCAGGATATTGTCCTTTCTCCAAGAAGGTTTGGAGAAAGGATTGTCAGCTAGTTCCTTAAAAGGACAAATATCTGCTTTGTCTATCCTGTTACACAAGCGTCTGGCAGAAGTACCAGACGTTCAAGCGTTTTCTCAGGCTTTAGTCAGAATCAAGCCTGTCTATAAACCTGTGGCTCCGCCATGGAGTTTGAATCTAGTTCTTTCAGTTCCGTTTGAACCTTTACATTCCATAGACATTAAGTTGTTATCTTGGAAAGTTTTGTTTTTGGTAGCTATCTCTTCTGCTCGAAGAGTTTCAGAATTATCTGCCTTACAGTGTGATTCACCTTACCTGGTGTTCCACGCAGATAAGGTAGTTTTGCGTACCAAGCTTGGTTTTCTTCCTAAAGTTGTTTCTAACAAGAATATTAACCAAGAAATAGTTGTTCCTTCTCTGTGTCCTAATCCATCTTCGAAGAAGGAATGTCTTTTACACAATCTTGATGTAGTTCATGCTTTAAAGTTCTATTTACAAGCAACTAAGGATTTCAGACAAACATCTTCCTTGTTTGTTATCTATTCTGGTAAGAGGAGAGGTCAGAAAGCGACTGCTACCTCTTTCCTTTTGGCTGAAAAGCATCATCCGTTTGGCCTATGAGACTGCTGGCCAGCAGCATCCTGAAAGAATTACTGCTCATTCTACCAGAGCAGTGGCTTCCACATGGGCTTTTAAAAATGAGGCTTCTGTTGAACAGATTTGTAAGGCAGCGACTTGGTCTTCACTGCATACTTTTGCCAAATTTTACAAATTCGATACTTTTGCTTCTTCGGAGGCTATTTTTGGGAGAAAGTTTTTGCAAGCAGTGGTGCCTTCCGTTTAAGGTACCTGTCTTGTTCCCTCCTTTCATCCGTGTCCTAAAGCTTTGGTATTGGTATCCCAAAAGTAAAGGATGAATCCGTGGACTGGATACACCTTGCAAGAGAAAACAGAATTTATGCTTACCTGATAAATTAATTTCTCTTGCGGTGTATCCAGTCCACGGCCCGCCCTGGCATTTAAGCCAGGTAAAAAATTTTTTTGTTTAAACTACAGTCACCACTGCACCCTATGGTTTTTCCTTTTTTCTTCCTAACCTTTGGTCGAATGACTGGGGGGTGGAGCTAGAGGGGGAGCTATATGGACAGCTCTGCTGTGTGCTCTCTTTGCCACTTCCTGTAGGGAATGAGAATATCCCACAAGTAAAAGATGAATCCGTGCGTGGACTGGATACACTGCAAGAGAAAGTAATTTATCAGGTAAGCATAAATTCTGTTTTTTTATTTTTGAGAGAGACAGACACACATATGTAGGTTTACAGACAATACAATATATTCATAATCACAATGTGTCTTAATACAACATACATATAATTTGTATCATCTTAAAGGGACACTGAACAAAAATAATATTTCGTGATTCAGATAGAGCAGCAACTTTCTAATTTACTCCTATTATTGTTTTTTCGTTCTCTTGCTATCTTTATTTGAAAAAAGACATCTAAGCTTTTTTTAGATTCATGACTCTGGACAGCACTTTTTTATTGGTGGATGAATTTATCCACCAATCAGCAAGGACAACCCAGGTTGTTCACCATAAATAGGCCGGCATCTAAACTTACATTCTTGCATTTCAAATAAAGATACCAAGAGAATGAAGAAAATTTGATAATAGGAGTAAATTAGAAAGTTGCTTAAAATGTCATGCTCTATCTGAATCGCAAAAGAAAAAAATTGGGTTCAGTGTCCCTTTAAGGAATAAACCTTGATCATTTGAACGACAATCTAAGAGATCTGTCCTCTGGCCATTGTATTTCTTTCTCTTTATACTTCCATCTCTTCTCAACATCCTTCTTTTACTTTTTCCTAAACTCCGTAACCTAACTAAACCAAACTTTTTAACAGATAACCTGGAAACTGTCAGTAATACTCAGATTTGTCATCAACCGTGAGGCCCAATGGGGAGAGGAAAAAAAGAAGGGGGGATATAACCGCGTATTGGTAGCGAGGACACTTTTGGACATGTATATGTGCTAAGGCTTAGTGTTATCACATTCAGAACAGTTGGTCCCATTCCCCTTTCAATGTGTCTTCCATGAATATAATGGAATTTTTAAATGGCATTAAAATCAATCTCTGTATTTCTAATTCAAAGGTCAGGATAAGTCTGCGCCATGTCCGCAAAAACAGGTTCAATCTGTTCTGAACGTCCATTTGTTCTGTGAATATTTATAATTTCAACATGTTCTTGAAGCTCGTAAAGGAAGGGCCTAAGGCTCCTTGTCCATTATTTTAGTATGTATTTCCTGGCTACCAATACTACCAAACTCAGTACTGCATCATGCTGTTTGTATTGAGAATCCCATTGTAAGAACAAAATGGACTTGGGGTGCAATGTAAGTGGAATATGTAATTTTTGATTAATCCAATATTGGATTCTACCCCAGTACTGTTTAACTAGCGGGCAGGCCCACATATAATGTAGGAGGTTCGGGGACTTTGAACATTTAATGCATTTATTAGACCAATTAGTCGCCCACTTAGCCATTGCTCTTGGTGTGAGTTATGCTCTGTGTAGAATGCGTACCTGGGATTCCCTGAACATTGCAGACAACGTGGCTTTCCTGTTTTTTTCCATACTATCTTGTATCTCCTCCCAGGTAATTTCCCTGAGCCCTTCCCTAACCCATCCAGATTGTAACTTATTTTGCAAGTATTGTAAGCGGTTATGCAAAAGTGTCTGGTATATCTCTTAGAGAAAAAAATTGCCCATTTGATATGATTGTGCAAGACGAAAGGGGGATCCTTCCCAAAATTCTAGCTTGTCTCTGACCAGTGTCCCTACATAATGAGGCACCTGTAGGAATGCATAGAATTGAGTTTTGGGTAAGTTATATTCTCTTTGAAAAATTCCAAATGTTTTTTTACCGATCTCGAGAGGGGGTCTAATAATTGTTTGAGAGGTCAAACCTCCTTGCTCCCATAGTGTGAAAGGTCTTGTCTCAGACCCCGCTGGAAAGTCTGGGTTTTTAACTATAGGTAAATAGCAAGATGCATGACACGATTTCTTCAGAAATTTGTGTGCTTGCTGCCAAGCTTTTAAGGGGTCTCTGTATAAAATATCCAGGCCTAGAGTTTTGATACTTCTGAGGGTTTTTATATGCGGTAGATAAGCTAATGATACATCTCCTAATACTGCTTGTTCTAGTGTGCGTCTGCAAAAGTGGTGGGTACCCACCTGCCAGTCTATCACCAGGCGAATCAATGCCGCCCAATTATATAATCTAAAATCTGGGAGAGCAAGTCCCCCATTAAGGTAACCCATACTTAACTTGTCCACTGAGATGCGTGGTTTCCCTCCCCTCCATGCAAAATATTTCGCTGCGCTATTAAGCATTTTGATGTCCGATTTAGTTAAAAGTAGGGGGAGCATAAGCTACGGGTATAACAACCGGAGGAGGACCACCATCTTAAGGAGGCTGATACTTCCCGAAAGAGACATTGGCAAGGATTTCAAACTTCTCATCTAGCCTTGTAGTTTGGTACATAGAGGAGTTAAATTGTTAGAATATAATTTATTAGGATTAGCCGCTATCTTTATTCCCAGGTAGGTGACATTGTGCTTAGCTAGAGTGAAAGGGTACCAACTACCAGAACACTTTCTTTTTGAGTGAGAGAATTTCAGACTTTTGCATGTTTACCTTGTAGCCTGCGAAAAAGCTAAATTTGTGGAGAATATCCATGATTGAGGCTACATGGGTCTTGGACGAATAAGTGCATAACATCAGCGTAAAGCGCTAGGTGTTGGGGCGCTCCTGCTATATCAATGCCGGGGAAGGACTGTCATAGCTTGATGGCCAATGGCTCTAAGGCTTTGTTGAAGGGATGATAAGGGGCATCCCTGTCTGGTTCCCCTTTGTATGTGAATGTCTGGCGAGAACATATTGTTAATAAGTATATTGGCCAGTGGGGAGTGATATAGATTCTTGATAAATGAACGGGCCCGAGAAATTAGCTTTGATCATTGTAGAGAAGAGGTGGTCCCACTTCACTCAATTGAAGGCCTTCTCTGCGTCCAGAGACAGCAGGAAGGCCTCCGGCAACCCATTTTCTGTGCCCCCTTGACTTTTGGCTCAAAAGTGTTGAATTACCTGCAAAACCCTGCGTAGATTGACCACCGACACCGTCGCATACATGAATCCCGTTTGGTCCTCATGACTTATGCTGGGCAAAATAAATTTCAGCCTTTCAGCTAGCAGCTTGGTTAATATCTTATAGTCGGAATTCAGTAAAGAGATCGGCCTATAAGATTCAGGCAAAAGACTATCCTTTCCCGGTTTAGGGATCAAAGTGATGTAAGCCACTGAGAATGTAGGTGTAGGTTTGACTTCTCTCTCATAATAACCAGCAAATAACTCGGTGAGAGTCGGGCTCACCTGTGCTTTAAGTAAACGGTAAAACTCGATCTGTAGTCCGTCAGGGTCCGGAGCTTTTCCCAACGAGATGGACATAATGGTCCTGTTAACCTTCACTCTACTTATGGGGACGTTTAATTTATCCCTTTGCAAATTTGAGATTTGCGGGATAGCAATGGAGTCCCAAAACTGGTTCTGTACATCACTCCTGGATGAGGGACTACTAGTGTACAGGGAGGAGTAGTATGACGCCAACGCTTCAGCTATGAGTTTAGAGTCCCGAACAATTTTTCCATGTGACTTCAGCGCTGCAGCGTGCTTAGTGGTTGACTTACGATGCTAAAAGTTTCCACGATTTATTCCCGTATCTGTAATATTTACCCCTGGTACGCATGAGTGACTGAGAGGGCTGATAAGTCAGCATGGCATCATTTTTTTTATAGCTATGTACTTCAGATAGTTCTGACTAGAAGGGGTAGTACAGTACAGAAGATAAGCTTCCGCCAGGCCATCTCTCAATTGGTTAAATTTCTCGGTACATTGTTTTTTTCCGACGCGCTAGGTAGGCAATGATATTACCTGATAGTACAGCCTTTGCTGTGTTCCAAAATAGCTCCGGGGTGCTCAGGTGTTTGTATGTTATTAGCCCGAAAATTGTCCCAACATTTTGTTAGGTAGTTTTGGAATTCTTGGGAGGATACTAAATATTTAGGAAATCTAAAGGTACGTCTACTACTCACAGGTGTCTCCTCGCTTATGAAGAGTGCTATAGGGGCATGGTCAGAGATCTTAATATCTACAACTTGGGTGATTAGTGAGTTTGAGATCAGGAAGAGGTCAATACGCTACATAGAGGGCGAAGCCCGTGAGATGCATGTGTAATCTTTTCCATCCGGATTTAGCTGTCGCCAGATGTTTGCAACATCCAAGGACCCCCCCAGCAGGGCAAAAATGTCCAGCTCAAATTTGTCTGATATCTTGGGGGCTTTTTTCCTGCTAACTCTCGCAATTCTCTAAGTCTATCACAATGGGGGTTGGGGGCTAGATTAAAATCACCTCCCAGTAACATAGTAACATAGTAACATAGTAGATAAGGTTGAAAAAAGACTGAAGTCCATCGAGTTCAACCTATACAAATCTAAAATACTTACAAAAAGCTCCAGTTAAGCTTAAATAACCCCATTAAAATGTGACCCATTTAATACTAGCAATCATATCCATGAATTTTGTTTATATACAGAAATTTATCCAGACTATTTTTAAATGTATCTATGGTATTGGCATTCACTACCTCCTTTGGTAATGAGTTCCACAATTTTATTGCTCTTACAGTGAAAAAACGTTTCCGTTGCAGGAGATTAAATCTCCTTTCCTCCAACCTTAAATTATGACCTCTTGTCAGAACCAATTTTCTTGGAATAAAAAGAGCTTCTGCCATCTCTGTATATGGGCCTTGAATATATTTATATAAAGTAATCATGTCACCTCTCAAGCGCCTTTTTTCTAAAGAGAACAGACCCAGTTTGGCTAGCCTCTCCTCATAGGTTAATTTCTCCAATCCCCTTATTAGCTTTGTGGCCCTTCTCTGAACTTTTTCTAGTTCTGCAATATCTTTTTTAGCAATCGGTCCCCAGAACTGCACTCCAAACTCAAGGTGAGGTCTTACCAGGGCTTTATATAATGACAGAATTATGCTTTCCTCCCTTGAATCAATGCCTCTTTTAATACATGCTAGTATCTTATTAGCCTTTGAAGCCGCTGCCCTGCATTGTGCACTCATCTTTAGCTTGTTATCTATTACTACTCCCAAATCCCTTTCCTCCTGTGTTTGGCTAAGTCTTGTCCCATTTAAAAAATACATAGCCTGCTTATTTTTACTTCCAAAATGTAGAACCTTGCATTTTTCCGTATTAAATCTCATTTTCCATTCACTTGCCCATAGTTCTAATTTTAGCAAATCCCTTTGCAAAGAGAGTTCATCCTGCTCTGACCTAATGACCTTACTTAACTTAGTATCATCTGCAAAAATAGAGATGTCGCTATTTAATCCTTGCTCCAAGTCATTTATAAAAATATTAAAAAGAACAGGGCCCAGTACTGATCCCTGGGGGACGCCACTGATTACCTTTGTCCAATCTGAGTATGATCCATTTACTGCTACTCGTTGCTCCCTATCTTTTATCCAGTTATTTATCCATGAGCTAACATTTTCAGCTATTCCCAGTCCCTTAATTTTGTGCATTAATCTCTCATGTGGCACTGTATCAAATGCCTTTGCAAAATCTAAGTATATCACATCAACTGATTCCCCTTTATCTATATTTTTACTTACTTCCTCGTAGAATCTAATTAGATTAGTTTGACATGATCTATTTCTCCTAAAGCCATGCTGATTAGAACTCATAATCTTGTTTACACGAATATGCTCATCAATATAATCCCTTATAATCCCTTCAAATATCTTCCCCACTATTGATGTCAGACTAACTGGTCTATAGCTTCCTGGATCATCCCTGCTTCCCTTTTTGAAGAGTGGCACCACATCAGCTTTACGCCAATCCTGGGGTACCATGCCTGAGGATAATGAGTCTTGAAAAATTAAGAGTAAAGGTTTGTCTATAACAGTGCTAAGTTCCCTTAACACCCTTGGGTGTATTCCATCTGGGCCTGGAGTTTTATTTACCTTAATATTTTTTAGTTTTTTCCTGATATCCTCTAAACAAAACCCAGTTAGTGGTATGGACTGGCATGTTCTATTCTGTTCCAAAGTATCATTCAATGGTTCCTCTCTTGTGTATACTGAAGAAAAAAACTGGTTTAGTACCTCAGCCTTCTCCCTGTCATTATTTATCATGCTACCCTCCACACATTTTAATGTACCTATATTATCCTTCTTAGATTTTTTGCTATTTATGTACTTAAAGAACCTTTTAGGGTTAGACTTAGAATCCTTGGCAATTAATTTTTCATATTCAATTTTGGCTAATTTGATTGCTTTTTTGCATGCTTTGTTACATTCCTTATAAATATTGTATGCTGAGTCTGTACTATTTTCTTTTAATAATTTAAATGCCCTACGTTTTTTCCTAATTTCTTTTAACACATTTATATTTAGCCATAACGGCTTATTTTTTTTATTTTTATTTTTATAACCATATGGTATGTATTGATATGTATATTTATTTAACAAATTTTTAAATATTATCCATTTATCCTCTGTATTTTTATTAGAAAATACATTGTCCCAATTTATATTATTTAATGATTTCCTTAAATCGTTGAATTTTGCTTTCTTGAAATTAAAAGTCTTAGTTAAGCCTTTAAAACACTGCATATGAAAAGAGATTTCAAATGTGACCATGTTATGATCACTGTTACCCAAATGTTCTTTGATTTCTATGTTTGATATTATATCTGTATTGTTTGATAGCACTAAATCCAATATAGCTTTACTCCTAGTTGGCTCCTCTATTAATTGTGACAAGAAGTTATGAGTGCCCAAATATGGAGTGAGTATAGTTACCAGGGAGTCCCAGAATACTCTATCTTTTTGATTAGGAGCATATATGTTACAAAGAGTGGATATGCAATTTCCGCTCCCTTTTTCTGCAGCTTAGTTAAGATTGTTTTCCTTTTGATGGGGGAGTGAATTCCCCCTACATTCCATGAATATAGATTAAATCTAAAGTGTACCCTGTCTGGTCGCTGTACAGGTGTATGGGGAGAGGGTTGTAATGTATGTGGGAATGGGATAGGAAGAGGGGAGGAGAAAAAGAAAAAAAAAAACACTGTTTGTCACCGCAATGTACAGGCTCCCGGTTCAGCCCCACACCACGTCGAGACACCACCAGGCCCAACACTCCGACATGATTCCCAATCTGCGTCTGAGAGGGATAAAGATTTATCACATTATTACAATCATTACATTTTCATATCCTTCAATAATTGACATGTGACATGTATTCTCATAGTTTGCTCTATGCATTGTCTTTAACTTCTTTCCAGGCTTAAACCAACCTAAAAACCTTTTACAATTAAACATAAACTTTCCTATCTCCAAATAGAGACAGCCTACCACCAACTAATATTGCCCTGTAAATTTTCGAGAGCAGATACGATCTGATTTATCATGAACATTCCTTTTACCATATTCAACAAGGTAACCATAGTAACTTATTATCATCCTTTTGTTATCGGCATTAAAAACATCAATTTAAAGGTCTGCAGCTAAGCCGCCCCCTCCCCCCCAACCTCAGCCAATATGCCGCTCACATTTTCCATTGCATACAGGTCATGTAGTTGTCGGGGAGCTACGGCACAGCACCAGACCCACTCAGCCTTAACCTTAATCTGTTGTTGTCGTAATTGCATTAAAAGCAGAATCCAGTACATAAAAATTAAACTCAACATATGATAACCTGTTAAATACATGGCAACATAACTCAAACTGTTATTTCTTCTAGCCATTATGAATGGTGACACTGGTCACACTTTAAGTAACATTTTCAGGATTTGTCAAGCAAGCTACCACCTCAACCTTCCTCCCCCATTGCCCCTGTGCAGGACTGTGAGCAGGGGACCCACTTTTTCCAGAAACTCTTGAGCCTCAGGAGAGTCAAAAAACCTTGGCCCTCTTGATGTGATAAGTTTTCTCCAACATAGGTGTGTCCGGTCCACGGCGTCATCCTTACTTGTGGGATATTCTCTTCCCCAACAGGAAATGGCAAAGAGCCCAGCAAAGCTGGTCACATGATCCCTCCTAGGCTCCGCCTACCCCAGTCATTCTCTTTGCCGTTGTACAGGCAACATCTCCACGGAGATGGCTTAGAGTTTTTTAGTGTTTAACTGTAGTTTTTATTATTCAATCAAGAGTTTGTTATTTTAAAATAGTGCTGGTATGTACTATTTACTCTGAAACAGAAAAGAGATGAAGATTTCTGTTTGTAAGAGGAAAATGATTTTAGCAACCGTTACTAAAATCCATGGCTGTTCCACACAGGACTGTTGAGAGGAATTAACTTCAGTTGGGGGAACAGTGAGCAGTCTTTTGCTGCTTGAGGTATGACACATTCTAACAAGACGATGTAATGCTGGAAGCTGTCATTTTCCCAATGGGATCCGGTAAGCCATTTTTATTCAGACAGAAATAAGGGCTTCACAAGGGCTTATTAAGACTGTAGACATTTTCTGGGCTAAATCGATTCATATATTACACATATTTAGCCTTGAGGAATCATTTAATCTGGGTATTTTGGTAAAATAATATCGGCAGGCACTGTTTTAGACACCTTATTCTTTAGGGGCTTTCCCTAATCATAGACAGAGCCTCATTTTCGCGCCGGTATTGCGCACTTGTTTTTGAGAGGCATGACATGCAGTCGCATGTGTGAGGAGCTCTGATACATAGAAAAGACTTTCTGAAGGCGTCATTTGGTATCGTATTCCCCTTTGGGCTTGGTTGGGTCTCAGCAAAGCAGATACCAGGGACTGTAAAGGGGTTAAAGTTAAAAACGGCTCCGGTTCCGTTATTTTAAGGGTTAAAGCTTCCAAATTTGGTGTGCAATACTTTTAAGGCTTTAAGACACTGTGGTGAAATTTTGGTGAATTTTGAACAATTCCTTCATACTTTTTCGCATTTGCAGTAATAAAGTGTGTTCAGTTTAAAATTTAAAGTGACAGTAACGGTTTTATTTTAAAACGTTTTTTGTACTTTGTTATCAAGTTTATGCCTGTTTAACATGTCTGAACTACCAGATAGACTGTGTTCTGAATGTGGGGAAGCCAGGGTTCCTTCTCATTTAAATAAATGTGATTTATGTGACACTGAAAATGATGCCCAAGATGATTCCTCAAGTGAGGGGAGTAAGCATGGTACTGCATCATTCCCTCCTTCGTCTACACGAGTCTTGCCCACTCAGGAGGCCCCTAGTACATCTAGCGCGCCAATACTCCTTACTATGCAACAATTAACGGCTGTAATGGATAATTCTATCAAAAACATTTTAGCCAAAATGCCCACTTATCAGCGTAAGCGCGACTGCTCTGTTTTAGATAATGAAGAGCATGAGGACGCTGATGATAATGGTTCTGAAATGCCCCTACACCAGTCTGAGGGGGCCAGGGAGGTTTTGTCTGAGGGAGAAATTTCAGATTCAGGGAAAATTTCTCAACAAGCTGAACCCGATGTGATTACATTTAAATTTAAGCTGGAACATCTCCGCGCTCTGCTTAAGGAGGTATTATCCAATCTGGATGATTGTGAGAATTTGATCATCCCAGAGAAACTATGTAAAATGGACAAGTTCCTAGAGGTCCCGGGGCTCCCAGAAGCTTTTCCTATACCCAAGCGGGTGGCGGACATTGTAAATAAAGAATGGGAAAGGCCCGGTATACCTTTCGTCCCTCCCCCCATATTTAAAAAATTGTTTCCTATGGTCGACCCCAGAAAGGACTTATGGCAGACAGTCCCCAAGGTCGAGGGAGCGGTTTCTACTTTAAACAAACGCACCACTATACCCATAGAAGATAGTTGTGCTTTCAAAGATCCTATGGATAAAAAATTAGAAGGTTTGCTTAAAAAGATGTTTGTTCAGCAGGGTTACCTTCTACAACCAATTTCATGCATTGTCCCTGTCACTACTGCCGCGTGTTTCTGGTTCGATGAGCTAGTAAAGGCGATCGATAGTGATTCTCCTCCTTATGAGGAGATTATGGACAGAATCCGTGCTCTCAAATTGGCTAATTCTTTCACCCTAGACGCCACTTTGCAATTGGCTAGGTTAGCGGCAAAGAATTCTGGGTTTGCTATTGTGGCGCGCAGAGCGCTTTGGTTGAAATCTTGGTCAGCTGATGCGTCTTCCAAGAACAAACTCCTTAACATTCCTTTCAAGGGGAAAACGCTGTTTGGCCCTGACTTGAAAGAGATTATCTCTGATATCACTGGGGGTAAGGGCCACGCCCTTCCTCAGGATAGGTCTTTCAAGGCCAAAAATAAACCTAATTTTCGTCCCTTTCGTAGAAACGGACCAGCCCCAAGTGCTACGTCCTCTAAGCAAGAGGGTAATACTTCTCAAGCCAAGCCAGCCTGGAGACCAATGCAAGGCTGGAACAAGGGAAAGCAGGCCAAGAAACCTGCCACTGCTACCAAGACAGCATGAAATGTTGGCCCCCGATCCGGGACCGGATCTGGTGGGGGGCAGACTCTCTCTCTTTGCTCAGGCTTGGGCAAGAGATGTTCTGGATCCTTGGGCACTAGAAATAGTCTCCCAAGGTTATCTTCTGGAATTCAAGGGGCTTCCCCCAAGGGGGAGGTTCCACAGGTCTCAATTGTCTTCAGACCACATAAAAAGACAGGCATTCTTACATTGTGTAGAAGACCTGTTAAAAATGGGAGTGATTCATCCTGTTCCATTAGGAGAACGAGGGATGGGGTTCTACTCCAATCTGTTCATAGTTCCCAAAAAAGAGGGAACGTTCAGACCAATCTTAGATCTCAAGATCTTAAACAAGTTTCTCAAGGTTCCATCATTCAAGATGGAAACCATTCGAACAATTCTTCCTTCCATCCAGGAAGGTCAATTCATGACCACGGTGGATTTAAAGGATGCGTATCTACATATTCCTATCCACAAGGAACATCATCGGTTCCTAAGGTTCGCATTCCTGGACAAGCATTACCAGTTCGTGGCGCTTCCTTTCGGATTAGCCACTGCTCCAAGGATTTTCACAAAGGTACTAGGGTCCCTTCTAGCGGTGCTAAGACCAAGGGGCATTGCAGTAGTACCTTACTTGGACGACATTCTGATTCAAGCGTCGTCCCTTCCTCAAGCAAAGGCTCACACGGACATAGTCCTGGCCTTTCTCAGATCTCACGGATGGAAAGTGAACGTGGAAAAGAGTTCTCTATCTCCGTCGACAAGGGTTCCCTTCTTGGGAACAATAATAGACTCCTTAGAAATGAGGATTTTTCTGACAGAGGCCAGAAAAACAAAACTTCTAAACTCTTGTCGGACACTTCATTCCGTTCCTCTTCCTTCCATAGCGCAGTGCATGGAAGTAATAGGTTTGATGGTAGCGGCAATGGACATAGTTCCTTTTGCGCGCATTCATCTAAGACCATTACAACTGTGCATGCTCAGTCAGTGGAATGGGGACTATACAGACTTGTCTCCGAAGATACAAGTAAATCAGAGGACCAGAGACTCACTCCGTTGGTGGCTGTCCCTGGACAACCTGTCTCAAGGGATGACCTTCCGCAGACCAGAGTGGGTCATTGTCACGACCGACGCCAGTCTGATGGGCTGGGGCGCGGTCTGGGGATCCCTGAAAGCTCAGGGTCTTTGGTCTCGGGAAGAATCTCTTCTACCGATAAATATTCTGGAACTGAGAGCGATATTCAATGCTCTCAAGGCTTGGCCTCAGCTAGCAAGGGCCAAGTTCATACGGTTTCAATCAGACAACATGACGTCTGTTGCGTACATCAACCATCAGGGGGGAACAAGGAGTTCCCTGGCGATGGAAGAAGTGACCAAAATCATTCAATGGGCGGAGACTCACTCCTGCCACCTGTCTGCAATCCACATCCCAGGAGTGGAAAATTGGGAAGCGGATTTTCTGAGTCGTCAGACATTACATCCGGGGGAGTGGGAACTCCATCCGGAAATCTTTGCCCAAATTACTCAACTGTGGGGCATTCCAGACATGGATCTGATGGCCTCTCGTCAGAACTTCAAGGTTCCTTGCTACGGGTCCAGATCCAGGGATCCCAAGGCGACTCTAGTAGATGCACTAGTAGCACCTTGGACCTTCAAACTAGCTTATGTATTCCCGCCGTTTCCTCTCATCCCCAGGCTGGTAGCCAGGATCCATCAGGAGAGGGCGTCGGTGATCTTGATAGCTCCTGCGTGGCCACGCAGGACTTGGTATGCAGATCTGGTGAATATGTCATCGGCTCCACCATGGAAGCTACCTTTGAGACGAGACCTTCTTGTTCAGGGTCCGTTCGAACATCCGAATCTGGTCTCACTCCAGCTGACTGCTTGGAGATTGAACGCTTGATCTTATCAAAACGAGGGTTCTCAGATTCTGTTATTGATACTCTTGTTCAGGCCAGAAAGCCTGTAACTAGAAAAATTTACCACAAAATATGGAAAAAATATATCTGTTGGTGTGAATCTAAAGGATTCCCTTGGGACAAGGTAAAGATTCCTAAGATTCTATCCTTTCTTCAAGAAGGATTGGAGAAAGGATAATCTGCAAGTTCCTTGAAGGGACAGATTTCTGCCTTGTCTGTGTTACTCCACAAAAAGTTGGCAGCTGTGCCAGATGTTCAAGCCTTTGTTCAGGCTCTGGTTAGAATTAAGCCTGTTTACAAACCTTTGACTCCCCCTTGGAGTCTCAACTTAGTTCTTTCAGTTCTTCAGGGGGTTCCGTTTGAACCCTTACATTCCGTTGATATTAAGTTATTATCTTGGAAAGTTTTGTTTTTGGTTGCAATTTCTTCTGCCAGAAGAGTTTCAGAATTATCTGCTCTGCAGTGTTCTCCTCCTTATCTGGTGTTCCATGCAGATAAGGTGGTTTTACGTACTAAACCTGGTTTTCTTCCAAAAGTTGTTTCTAACAAAAACATTAACCAGGAGATAGTCGTGCCTTCTTTGTGTCCGAAACCAGTTTCGAAGAAGGAACGTTTGTTGCACAATTTGGATGTTGTTCGCGCTCTAAAATTCTATTTAGATGCTACAAAGGATTTTAGACAAACATCTTCCTTGTTTGTTGTTTATTCTGGTAAAAGGAGAGGTCAAAAAGCAACTTCTACCTCTCTCTCTTTTTGGATTAAAAGCATCATCAGATTGGCTTACGAGACTGCCGGACGGCAGCCTCCTGAAAGAATCACAGCTCACTCCACTAGGGCTGTGGCTTCCACATGGGCCTTCAAGAACGAGGCTTCTGTTGATCAGATATGTAGGGCAGCGACTTTGTCTTCACTGCACACTTTTACCAAATTTTACAAGTTTGATACTTTTGCTTCTTCTGAGGCTGTTTTTGGGAGAAAGGTTTTGCAAGCCGTGGTGCCTTCCATTTAGGTGACCTGATTTGCTCCCTCCCTTCATCCGTGTCCTAAAGCTTTGGTATTGGTTCCCACAAGTAAGGATGACGCCGTGGACCGGACACACCTATGTTGGAGAAAACAGAATTTATGTTTACCTGATAAATTACTTTCTCCAACGGTGTGTCCGGTCCACGGCCCGCCCTGGTTTTTTAATCAGGTCTGAGAATTTATTTTCTTTAACTACAGTCACCACGGTATCATATGGTTTCTCCTATGCAAATATTCCTCCTTAACGTCGGTCGAATGACTGGGGTAGGCGGAGCCTAGGAGGGATCATGTGACCAGCTTTGCTGGGCTCTTTGCCATTTCCTGTTGGGGAAGAGAATATCCCACAAGTAAGGATGGCGCCGTGGACCGGACACACCGTTGGAGAAAGTAATTTATCAGGTAAACATAAATTCTGTTTTTAAGCCTAGCCGGGTATAAGAGAGAGGCCTGTTTTTCATCTCTGTTCAATTTTGAGCACAGTGGGGAGAATTCCCTACGACGTTTCATCAGGTCTACAGAGAAATCCTGAAATAGAAGCAAACGTGCATTTTCATAATTCAATGATTCTAGCTTTCTATACGCCCCAGGACTGCGACCTTAGTTTGGAAGTGTAGAAACTTAATGATAATGGGCCGGGGCTGAGACAGATTATCTGCTCCAAACCTATCTGGGCCTACTCTGTGCGCACTTTCTATGCTGCCTGTAAAGCTCTCTGCGGGAATATTCAACAGAGTGGGGAGAGTAGTTTCTATAAAATGCAAGCTATCAGCTGGCTTTACCGTCGCTGAAAGGCCCAGGAGACGCACATTTTTGCGCCTCGATTTGTTTTCAAGATCATCTATTTTTTGTTGTAAGGCCTGGGCCTGACTTTCTAGCACTTCTGTTTTACCCATATTAGTGACGCTGGAATCCTCTAAATCTGAGATTCTGTTTTCAGCCTCCACAACTCTAGTATAAAACTGTTTAACATCGTCAGAGAGGGTATCTACCCCTCTTTGTAAGTTATCTATTTTGGGCATATATAGGATAGAGATCTGTTTGACAATTGGGTGCGTATCCAGGTAGCTACTTTCTAATAGAACCTCTGTAGTGTATCCCTGATTAGCAGCGTCTGTTCCTGCTTTTGCTCTGCGCTCACTATTTTTACCACGGCTTGTCACTGGGCAATTTAAATATTTCTCCATGCACCTTTGTACCAATGAAAGCCCTTAATACTGTAGGAGGAATACACACACAATTTAATAGTACTTTCAAGAGTGGATGGATACTAAGCAAAACATAGCATTAATTAGACACAAAAGTCAAACATTTTACAAACGGCAAATGTCCAGCAAAGATAAAAACTAACAAACAAACAAAAAAATTGTTTCCTTTCTCTCCTTGTTCTCTTCCCTTCCCCTCTTTTTTTTTTATTTTTCTTTCTTCCTTTTTGTCCCCTTTTTGGAGCAGTACAATAGTGAGGAAAAGTTAAGAGCAGGTCAGCTCTCCTTCACTGCTATCAGAGCAGGCACTCAGAATATATGTTGTCAGGCTATGTCTATAAAGCTCAAAGTCACTAAACATAGATATTTTTTAGCAAACCTGAATCTCATCAGCTCCTGCCCTCTAATATATAGCTACCATCGGGCGATACTGCCGCACTAGGTGATTTGTGGCTGTGAAGCCAGGGTGTGAAGTGTGATTGCACTGATGTAAGGAACTTTCCACTTCTGCAAGTGGGCAAAATGGCGCCAATTGCTTTGCGCCTCTCCTCTGTTTTACCAAACCCTTCTGATTGCCTTGCCTGATGCGATGTCTCAGAATCCGACGTCAGCCTCCGTTAGCACTGTTACCGCTGCTCTATTTGATGCAGCTCAATTCGCTGCTCTCCAGCTTTTTCCCCGTCGTACGGGTGTCCCGTACGTCTGCCTCAAAATGGCGCTGTGGCCGATATAGATCTTTCCTCTTCAGTGCCCAGCTGGGTTGCAGAGGCTATCGGCATACCGGATCTGCTGAGTCATGGTATTTCCAAGCGTCTCTCTGTCCCTGCCTTTTCTGCACCATGTGGGTCCCTCTGGCCGCTGTTCCTGATGCTTTAGTAAGCTTAGGTCCTCCGTGGGGGAGTGATGTTTCTCTCCTGCTTGTAGTAATGTCCGGGCACAATCCGTGCCAAGGAACAGTTTGTTCTGGCTGAGTTTGTCTTCTAAAATTCGGTAATTTCTCAGGAGACCAACGGAGCTCTAAAAACGGAGCTGCTTACTCTTGGCACGCCCACCGGAAGTCCCCAGTTTTGCTTATTTTTAAATAACATTGTGCTGGTTTTCAGACTCCTAATCAAGCCCCACATTTTTAGATGTATACTGATTTATGCAGACTTCAGACTGCTTATTTTTGTATAATGGGTCTTTTCATATGCAGGGGAAGTTCTGCTCTTAGCCCCTTTCAGTGGGTGTCCCAGGCTAATTTCATTAATTGTGAGCTTCTAAGTAAGTTTTTAAAATGTTTTATACTGGATTTTTCTATCAGTATCTGTGCATATTCTATGTAGTAGTGTCTTTTTACATGCAGTTAAATGAAAATTGTATATACTCCCCTTTAGTAAAGAGGGTGCATGGGGACTACAATTCCAATCATCAAGATGTTGTAAACTACATGCAGCATGCTTTTATTGCATTGTTACACTATTTGCAACTGGCCCACACATAGAGCAAGGAGGCAAAACTGTCACCAGCCCAAGCTTTCACAAATTGCTCAACTCCATTCTAGCAGCCTTGCAAAGTCTCTGCTAATATTCTGACCCTTGAGCAAGGCCCACAGAGCAGTGGAGGCTCCTCCATTTGTGCACTTCCGCACGTGAACCCCCAGGCAAGAAGAGAAATCTTTTTGTTGTTGAATAAAATATAATTTTTCAAATAGCCCCCTATCTGAAAAATTATATTTTATTTTTAACCCCCCAAATTTTTTTTTAGAAAAATATTGTGTATTATTGTATGTAAATCCATACCGCACGTGCGGTAGAGAGCCCTATGCCTGTCACAGTGATCTATTGTATTCACTGTGCAGGCGTCGCTCCTCCATCCCTATAGAGGCTTAATCGTACAGGCTGAACTGTGCGAGTGGGACTTTTAGCCTGTGCTCTGCCTCTGTGTGATACGCTAAGTGCGCATACGTCATGGCCACGAGGCTCCTCCCCCTCAACGGCGCGAAAATCTCATTGTGGAGATAGCCGTTGAGCGGAGAGGAGCTATCATTACTATCTTCTTACAGCGCCGTGGCCTATACCTATGGGACAGGAGCAAGGAGTAAGTGGGTAGCTACTGTGACAGGAGCAGCGTGAGGTATAGATGACCCTGTGGGACAGGAGCTGCATGTGGGATAAGGGCAGGGGTAAGTGTGTGTCCATATGCATGATCCAGGATATTGGCTGTAAGAGGGGTAGATGACACTACATGTTTGACTGTAAGGTATAAGTAAGTGGGGATTTACCAACTTGTTTAACACAAAATCTTACATGTGTGTCTGTTGGTAAGACATGTTTATGGTTTCAGAACAGTATTTGCTTGTTGTGACATTAGCAGGACTGGCAATGTTTTATTTAATGATTGTTTGTAGTTGTTTAGCAAAACAATGGTAGTGATGAGTAACATAACATTTCTGCTCATTCATGCTGCTGTGTGATCGTTTTATGTCTGTGGCACAGAGTTATACCTCCAATCTATATGTATCTCTCTGGTTTAGGTCACATGAACTGTAATGACAACAGAGTTTTGCAATGTAGCAACAGGGTCTGATTTATTAACATTTCTGTGTGAATTATGAGTTCTGTATATGACAAATAAGCAATAGATTTTTTTCCCCATACAAAGTGCTGCACTTTTTATATTGGATGGTTTATTTTAATCTTTTGATATGGTTTAAGTACCCACATAAGTGTTTGTGTGTGTGTGTGTGTATATATATATATATATATATATATATATATATATATATATATATATATATATATATATATATATATATATATATATATATATATATATATATATATATACATATATATATATACATACACACACACACTCACACTCACACACACACAGAGAGAGAAGCACACCCACAGGAACGAACAACTGGCTCAATACTATTGTTAGCCTGTTCTATGGCGATTTACCACCTGGGTGCAGCTTCCTCTACCCCAGTAATGCTTTTCACAGAGTAGAACTTTCCTGTAGTATATCAGTCTGATCCCGCCTATTACAGTCAGTCCAGCGCCGAAATACCAGGCAATTCCTCTCTGAAGGTAAAACATATTAATATAACTGTGTTGGTTATGCAAATCTTTCCCACTCCAAACATTCTTTTATTCATTAAGTTTCTCGAACCTTAGTAATGGGTTGATTCTGTGTACATTTTATAGCAGGGGCACAATGAGGTTAGAAGGTCCGTAAAGTCAAAATGATTAAACTTCTGTAATTAATTTAAAACATGCAGTTTTAAACTACTTTCCAATGTACTAAAATATATATATATAGATATATATAGATATATATATATCTATATTATATATATATATATCTCATTTGTTTTATTCTCTTGTTAGCCTTTGTTGAAAAGCATACCTTGGTAGGCTCAGGAGCAGCAATGCACTACTGGGAGCTAGCTGCTGGTTGGTGGCTGCACATATATGCCTCCTGTCTTTGGCTCACCTGCGTTCAGCTAGCTCCAAGTAGTGCAGTACTGCTCCTTCAGCAAAGGATATCAAGAGAATGAACACATTTGATAATAGAAGTAAATTGGAAAGTTGTTTAAAATTGTGTGTTCTGTCTGAATGATCAAATAAAAAAAAAATGGGTTTATGATTCTTTTTCTCAGCTTTGTATATTTTATAACACTTTTGCTGTGAATTAGTTGTTATTTCTGAAGAAACAAATTCACAAGTGTGAGCACTATAAAACCACGAAAGTGAAAATATCTAGATTTAAAAAAAATATCAACTTTACAGAAACCTCTGGGAGAGCATGACCGTGAGAATGGATTCATGGAAATAATTTACCAAAAACAAAACAAAACATTACAGCCATGAATATACAGCTTATAAGGACAATGAACCCAAATCTTTTCGTTCATGGTTCAAATAGAGCATGCAATTATAAGCAACTTTCTAATTTACTCCTATTATCAATTTTTCTTCGTTCTCTTGCTTTCTTTATTTGAAAAAGAAGGCGTCTAAGCTATTTTTGGTTCAGTACCATGGAAAGCACTTGTTTATTGGTAGGTGAATTTACCCAAAAATGGGCCAGCATCTAAACTTACATTCTTGCATTTCAAATAAAGATACCAAGAGAATGAAAATAATTTGATAATAGGAGTTAATTAGAAAGTTGCTTAAAATTGCATGATCTATCTGAATCATGATAGGGAAAAAATTGGGTTCAGTGTCCCTTTAACATAAAAGTTTTGATAAATTTAAACATCATATTATTATTTATAAAAAACTATATAAGATGAAAACCATATTATTTTCTCATTGTAAAAGAACACACTTCATTTTTTTCTTCAATTTTTCTAGGAAAAATGCGGCGGCGGCCCCTTTCAACTCTAGACAAGCGGCATATATGGGCAGCCACCATAGAACATTATTAATGTGTTGTATATAAAGTGTGTGTATATTTACACACATACTTCCCCTTTTATTTTATTTCTCTCCCCTCTGTATACTTGTATCCATCTAATTTAACTGATCTCTAAGTAGATTTATTGTGATTGTAAACCTGAAACTAGCAGTTGTAAGAAACGTTCTATATAATTACTAGTACTAATGCAATTAGTGTCTGGCCATGGTCTGGATTTTCAATCCACTAATCATTGCAAGATGCTAATTGTATTAGTTTTCTATAGTAAAAACTAGGGCACGACTTTAATGCTTATGGTAGCCTTAAAGGGCCATAAAAGTTGAAAAATCGCATACTCTAACCAGAGCTCGACAGGTCCAAAGTGGTACTTCTACTGTGTTTAACCCCTTTTGTGGAGTTAAATTTGTTATGCAGGGTCAGTACTAAATTTACATGCTTTAACAACTTAGATCATGGTGTTTTTTTTTGTTTTTTTTTGATCATGGTGTTTTGTTTTTTGACAAAGGCTTAGACAAATAGTTAGATATTAGTAAACGAGGATTCCTAAAATTATTTCCTTAACTTTTTAAATTAATGCATAATTTTGTTTTAATTTGTCAATGTAATTAGTTTTTTTTAAATGTAGTGTGTTTATGATCATTACACTTGTGCTTTTGGAGGGTTGGTCATTGTTCACGCTCATCTTGATGAGGGATCATTTATTTTGCTGACTGGATGTTACTTTTTAATTACATTTCCTCAATTTAGAACAAACTGTTATAAACCGGTTATCCAGCCTATGATTGTAGCTGATGGAAGGTTGAACTTTTCCAGAAATAACTGCTACCCCACCCACAACCGAGTCTTAGTAATTACATCCTTTTACCAAACTAAAGTTTTTATAACTTTCTGACTAACACTTGCTGTATCTCTGCCAGAAAATAAGGATTTATTTAAACCCTTATTTTGAATATAGATCTTATATTCAGCGCGTTGTTGCATACTGTGTGTATAATATATTATTATTTTATAAATGTGCCATACAATAACAAGTCCTTATGTGATCCTAGTTTACTGCAGAACTTCTGTTTTTGTGAGGGACTTTCCTGCAGTCAATAGTGATTGCTTTTACCAGTGCTGTCTTAACACAAATCAGTTACTACCTCTCCTGTTACTATGTGACTTTTCTAACAGTTTCTCACTTCCTGTCTTTGCAGGTTACAATAGTGCTGAAACTTAAAGGCTGACACCATGGGGGACGACAGTGAGTGGATGAAACTTCCCATTGACCAGAAATGTGAACATAAGGTACTTTAAAATATTGTTGGCTAAATGGATTGGGTAATCTGCTTATTTTTACTCTGTTTTGTTTGGTGACAGAGTTAAACTAGTCAAAATGCCAGTTTTGTATGATTGGATTATCCTGTTACTAGTGATGAATGGCTGTACACTTGCTTCATGCATTCAGTACTTGCCATAGGGCAGGACTTCAGGGGAAGCATTTGGTTTCTGATGGTTTTACAAATAGACATGATTGTGTTGTATAGTACAACATTTTATGAGAGTCTAGTGGAGAAAAATGATTTGCCTGCTCACTTGACATAAGGGACTAGCAGGCACAAAACGCACAGATTGTATACTAACACACACTTATGGGTTCCACCTATGCTTCTGAATTATTTGTGCTCACCATCGCCTAAGGTTAAAGATTTGTTATAAGTAATAGTGTTCTCTTAAAAGTACAAATATTGTTCCATCACTTCTAAATGTAGTATGTTTTTTTAAGAAATGTATTTAAAAAGATAAAATGAATGAAAGGACATGAATTCTAAACTGTTTTGCAGTAAAATATAAATTCTATTATTTTATGTAACATCATACAATTGTCTATAAAATCTGTAAGGGATGGTTAAACTCTTTACAATACATTTATTTCATATGATAAATACGCTGTCGGAATTGTTCTCCTATTTATCAAAGCAAAATACGCCTAAAAATAAGCAAATACGACCGCAAAATTCTCCCATTCTATTGTCTCTCGCTTAGGCGCACATGTGCGCCAAAGAAAGCACAAAAAAAGGCCTTTTTTTGGTCGGATTTTTTTTTTTATTTATTTGAGATTATACATTATAAAAAACACAGCAGTATTGGTATAATACAATCAGTGACAAACACATATCAAACCATTAGCAGCATAATTATATAAAATATCATAACTGTATATCTGGTATCTTACGGGCATAGTATAACATTTTAATACACAAACATAGTTAATATTAGATAAGTAACCCATGCATTCTCAACCAAATCTCTTTTCCTTTATGTTTGGTCGCAGTATTCAGTGTGATGTAGGTATGATCAATTTTTCCTAAAGTAGAATAGAAAAAGGTATACCTCTTGTTAAAGGTAGTGGTCACTCTTGTACCTCTGGTATTCTTACAAAGTGGCTTGAGGCTAAAATAGGGAATATTCAACAAATGTAAGAGTATAGGAGTGGAGTTTCTATAGGATGCATGTTCCTTTGCTTACAATGTAAGCCCAATGGAGTGGGGGGGGGGGGGGAGAACGCGGAGATGCTTTGGTAAAAAAGCTAGCGAAACAATCAACCAGGGTAATAAACAATCTCAATAAACCTCCTAATGTTGTACTACCAATTGTGCTTCCTAATTATTATCTGCACCATATGGGATCTCCTGCATCTTGTCAGTGCCTCACACCTGGTGTTCTATAGGGAAGCTATTCATAATATAAAACTGGGCTAAGCACCAATATAGTGATGGGTGTTCGGAGGAGGGACTATACCATGACTATAAGAAATCCAAATATAAAGCAAAAATTCCCATATTCAATTGCAACCAGACTGTATGAGAGGCTTATGTAGGTGTAAACGTGTTATGTAGTCAAACATACCATAGCGTTCCCATTTCCATAGCGATAAACCTTAACACCCAGATACGGGCCCTATACCCAGGTATCAGGTAAAATAACTGAGTAGTCGGAGTATGGACAAAAGGAATCAGGACTCAGCTTACAAAGTGTGCCTGGTATCAAGCAGCGTGATCATCATCTATCTTATAATCCTGCAGAACAACATTGAAACCAACTATATATGGTCAAATAACCAAATAGTGCTCTCTTCGGCACCTACATAGCACATAATACTACCCTAGTGAATTAGATGTCATGGCCTATTGATGTGATAACATAGGTGACAGGATATATTAGCTAGGTATTAGGTAAATAGTGTAGAGGGTTGATACACTATAGAGTACATGAAAACTAGTATTAGTTTAGGGTCAAGATTCAGCCATGTCAACTATAGATTTCAACAGATTAGCTGGTATAAAGGTCAACAAGCAATTGTAGCTAGATTCCCTGTTAGGGAATTGAGATAGCATCCCAGCAGCCTATGATATATATATAGGAATTATATGGAGCATTTAGTAAATGATCAAAGGGCTTGACTAATATATCATAAAGGTCAACAAGCAATTGTAGCTAGATTACTCCTGTTAGGGAATTGAGATAGCATCCCAGCAGCCTATTATATAAATATAGGAATTGTATGGAGCATTTAGTAAATGATCAAAGGGCTTGACTAATATATTATAGTAAGAGTCCGTCAAAGCTAATGACATCTAAGCTGCTGACATTTGACCCCAGAAGATAATTTTCAGCTGAACCGTACCTTTAGCTATAAGATTATCTAAGCAACACAGAATCTATGACATTAACCAAACTATATGAACATCTTGTAAATATAGATATAAAAAAAAATAGCTCCTCGCTGCAATAGTGTATACAGTGGGGAAAAAAAGTATTTAGTCAGCCACCAATTGTGAAAGTTCTCCCACTTAATAAGAGAGAGGCCTGTAATTTTCATCATAGGTATACCTCAGCTATGAGAGACAAAATGTGGAAACAAATCCAGACAATCACATTGTCTGATTTGGAAAGAATTTATTTGCAAATTATGGTGGAAAATAAGTATTTAGTCAATATCAAAAGTTCATCTCAATACTTTGTTATATAACCTTTGTTGGCAATGACAGAGGTCAAACGTTTTCTGTAAGTCTTCACAAGGTTGTCGCACACTGTTGCTGGTATGTTGGCCCATTCCTGCATGCAGATCTCCTCTAGAGCAGTGATGTTTTGGGGCTGTCACTGGGCAACACGGACTTTCAATTCCCTCCAAAGGTTTTCTATGGGGTTGAGATCTGGAGACTGTCTAGGCCACTCCAGGACCTTGAAATGCTTCTTACGAAGCCACTCCTTCATTGCCCGGGTGGTGTGTTTGGGATCATTGTCATGCTGAAAGACACAGCAACATTTCATCTTCAATGCCCTTGCTGATGGAAGGAGGTTTGCACTCAAAATCTCACGATACATGGCCCCATTCATTCTTTCATGTACACGGATCAGTCGTCCTGTTTCCTTTGCAGAGAAACAGCCCAAAGCATGATGTTGCCACCCCCATGTTTCACAGTAGGTATGGTGTTCCCTCTCCTCCAAACACAACAAGTTGTGTTTCTACCAAACAGTTCTACTTTGGTTTCATCTGACCATATGACATTCTCCCAATCTGCTTCTGGATCATCCAAATGCTCTCTAGCATACTTCAGACGGGCCCGGACATGTACTGGCTTAAGCAGGGGGACACGTCTGACACTGCAGGATCTGAGTCCCTGGCAGCGTAGTGTGTTACTGATGGTAGCCTTTGTTACGTTGGTACAGCTCTCTGCAGGTCATTCACTAGGTCCCCCCGTGTGGTTCTGGGATGTTTGCTCACCGTTCTTGTGATCATTTTGACCCCACGGGGTGAGATCTTGCGTGGAGCCCCAGATCGAGGGAGATTATCAGTGGTCTTGTATGTCTTCCATTTTCTAATTATTGCTCCCACAGTTGATTTCTTCACACCAAGCTGCTTGCCTATTGCAGATTCAGTCTTCCCAGCCTGGTGCAGGTCTACAATTTTGTTTCTGGTCTCCTTCGACAGCTCTTTGGTCTTCACCATAGTGGAGTTTGGAGTGTGACTGTTTGAGGTTGTGGACAGGTGTCTTTTATACTGATAACAAGTTCAAACAGGTGCCATTAATACAGGTAATGAGTGGAGGACAGAGGAGCCTCTTAAAGAAGAAGATACAGGTATGTGAGAGCCAGAAATCTTGCTTGTTTGTAGGTGACCAAATACTTATTTTCCACCATAATATGCAAATAAAGTCTTTCCAAATCAGACAATGTGATTGGCTGGATTTGTTTCCACATTTTGTCTCTCATAGTTGAGGTATACCTATGATGAAAATTACAGGCCTCTCTCATCTTCTTAAGTGGGAGAACTTGCACAATTGGTGGCTGACTAAATACTTTTTTTTTCCCCACTGTAGATGTACTGTGAAATACACCTATAGATACTTTCCGTTCGTTGCTGGACACCATAACTATGTGGACTAAGTAGCTCAAATAAAGTACTAAATGCAAAATCAAATGTTATCATATCCAGCCCACTTCACATTATGTTATCCTCTATGTAGGGCCGATTAGAGCCTTCCCCATGGCAGCAGAGCTATAGCAGAATTCAATGTTAGGGATGGTAGGATAATCGTACACCATTATTATAGGAAGAGAAATCGTGAACTAGCATATATGTTGTGGAGGCTCAGTCTGCTATGCAATGTAATTCGAGCTGCGTCATATCTGAAATGTGAAAAGTTAACTCATTCCTGCTATGCTAGCATGACTCTCCATCGTACGCCCGTAAAGCATTAAAAAAATATGTGGGACCCGAAATGCAGGTCAAAAGCCTATATAAAATCCCATGTCAATACTAATAGACACCGTTTCTGTAATAGCATCTATCAAATCACTTCTATTGAACAAACCAATGAAACAATGCCCTAAACGTAGTGTATATACAAAATGCTAGAGCACACACATCAAAGAAACTTTAAGAACAACCTGTAGGGATAAGTGCAACAATTAATCTTTGCCAGAAATAGACAGATACATGTTCGGTTGGTGTCGACTATCCCACTCCGTCCTTCAGCTTACATCGAGTCTCCAGATTTTTAATTTTATGAGTCAGCCAGGGGTATAGCACGTACGTTCCTTGTGCGGTGAGAACAAAGATGGACCTTGTATTAGGGTCTTTGTATGAGTCTCCTGCTATGCTGTTTAACAATGGTTGTCGAAGGCTGTGTCTCTCATTGCTCAATATACGTGTCATGTCTTTTTTACACTCTGGTATGTTGGCCGCACCTCCCCAAGTGATCCATGAAGGCAACTCTGTTATGGATCCTTCCACCATGGTGACCACTAAGGGTCTCTCTGAAAAGTTGGAGGTCTCGTTTTGTTGGGATGTGATACTCACTGACTGTACTCTGCATGAATACTCCGGCCCTCCTAGCTGGTCGATGACAGGACTTGGTGCATTGTGTTCTGTTATAGTGAGGTAGGTTCCCTCCCTGGTATCCGAGTGCAGGGACGCATGCTGGATGCTCAATGCCTTCTGCATTGTTAGCCTTACCTCTCCCCTTTCAGTGATTAGTTGCTGTGTTTGAAACTGTTTAGAACAAAGGGTAGAGCTACCAGATAGCGATGCGACCAAACTCTGTTCAAACTCATGAAAGTGGCTGCGAATCAGCTGAGATATTTTTGTTTCCCATTTGCTGAGGGGGTCCATGATCCCGACCTGTGCTGTCTTGTTGGAGATTCTCTGAGTTACGGATGGAGTCATTAATAAACTGTTATAAGAGGTCTAATTTGGTAAAGTGATGCTAGGCTTTAGTGGAACTGAAATATGGAGCATTTAAATTATCTTAGTCCTCTTGCTGATCTCCACGTGGGCTGGAAAATGGCCTTTCCCAGAGACTCTGAGCAGGATAGTGCCTAAATAGCAAAGTGTCGATCCCAGAACAATTTTTTCTTGTAATATTAGGCTCTTAAGACTCCTGGAGTTTTAGGATACCGATTATTGTTGTAAAATTATAAGCTGGATGACCCCCAAACTTGACTTTTGAAAGTGATATAGCCAGAGCTGCTGAGATATGCGACCATCCAGCTCGAGTGTTGGCTCCTCTGCTTTTTGGTCATATTTTTAAAAATACGCCTTACTAATCGCTGAAATTCAGATTTATCATTATTTTGCGCCTTAGGAGAACCTAAAATTCTCCTACAAATACGACCATGAAAGTTCTCCAAAACCACTGTAGAGAATTTTTGGCAGCTATAGCAATGAAATATGAATCAATGATTTTCTTTTGATAATATATTTTTAAATCAATGAATGTCAAGATAACATATTTTTTATTTTATGTTTTATAAAAAATATATTATTTGAAAATAAAAATTTGGTGTCCTATTAATTTTTATTTGTAAAGGAAGACAAGCTTATCAGTCTAAAAGCTAACAATAAATTATATCATGTAGAGATGTGATACATGTCCATAGTTAATAACCTATTTTGGGTCACCACTGACATTTTTGCATATCTATAGGAGTCATAAGTACTGCAGAGGTGTGGAAGAAGATAAAGGTATTATTGTTTAAAACTTCAGTTTTTATTATTATAATTGTAGCATGTGTAAAAAAAATATATATAAATATAAAGCTTTCTTACACATGACTAAAACCAAAAAATGCATTTATTGATTAAATTACATGTATTCAGTTGCATGTTTTGTCATAATTTAAAAAGAAAATGATATTTTATTACATTAAAATTAAGTTATGTTTGTATTTAAATAATGGAATACACAGTTAAAGGGACATAATACTCATAATGAAGAAATGAACTGCAGCCAATCAGCATCAGCAGTGCTGAGGTCATGAACTCTTACTGTGATCTCATGAGATTTGACTTAACTCTCATGAGATTGCATGGTACCAAAGTGAATCGGCTGATTGATGAATTCAAACAACGCTTTTCTGACTTTAAAGAACAGAACTTAACCTTTACCAGCTTTGATAACCTCCATGCTGTTTTGCGGATTGCTACAGCACAAGAGAACTCTGATACGTTATACCACTGTAAAGTGACACGGAAGTGGTCAGTATATCCAAAGTTTACCGCTCAGACTTTTAAGCAGAATAATAAGCAGACCCCGCCTAATAAGCAGACCCCCCTCCCCCCCCACATACATCATATGTACTTACAGTACAGGAGAGAAGGGTTCAGGCAGCCGTTGGATCTGTCACATCACAGGATGGCATGCGCTCAATATAAAAACAAGTGGAGGTTTCCTGAATGCATGTAAAGTGGAGGTTTCCTGTGTAGAACGGCCGGCGCCGCTAGAGGGCTGGCTTGTAGGCTGCCGCGCATGTGCTGAAGAGGCGGCTTTCTTGTGTCAAAAAAAAAAAAAGCGAGAATAAAAGTTGAAGGCTGGCGGCCGGCGGCGGCTACACGGGCCACATGACGAGGTCTGGCGGGCCGGATTCGGCCCACGGGCCTTGTGTTTGCCCTAAGCTGTCCCAGGACAGACACACTAAAATGCTGCTTAGAAATCCTTTACAATGGGATGTGGCTACTGAGGAACTTTTGAGGTAAAATATCTTTCTTTTTTACATAGAGATGTTTAGGAGATATTTTCTAGTCATCTTTTTACAGCTATACTGCATCACTTTCAAGTGTTTAAACATTTGGGTATTATGGCCCTTTAAGGGTGGTTTAAACAAGTTAGATTTCAATTAAAAAAAGAAAAAGTTACAGGTTCTATACAAAAATAGTCTTTTTGGGAGTATTTCTAATGATAAATAAGGCGCATATATAATACTAATGAAGAGATTTATCATTAATCCACCGCATCTCGCCTTTGGAAATTGGCGTTAAAATACTACCCTTTTTATGATAAATATGGGCGCACATGTATGCCTCTCCAAAGGCGAGCTGCGGAGAACTGATAGGAGAACTGAAAGTCGTATTTCAAGAATGAATGATAAATGGAGCCCATAGGATAAAGTACCTCTCCACCAGGAGGCAGACAAAAATTACCCAAACACAACAAGAGCTTTAATACATCCCATAAACTTAATTTCTTTCATGTAAGTGGCAAGAGTCCATGAGCTAGTGACGTATGGGAAATACATTCCTACCAGGAGGGGGCAAAGTTTCCCAAACCTCAAAATGCCTATAAATACACCTCCCACCACACACATACCTCAGTTTTGCCAACTTTGCCTCCTATGGAGGTGGTGAAGTAAGTTGTGCTTGATTTCTTCGGTAACAGGCTCTTCTAAGCATTCAGAAGCCCAATTCCTCTAAGAGTACAGTGTTTGTCAGAGGGATGTGAAGGGAGTATTGCCTGTTGATTTAGTGGTTTCACCCATGGGAAATCCTTTCAAAGGCTCTCTGTAATCGGTCGCAGGGATTCATCTCCTGCCTCCCTTTTCAGATAGACGTTATACTCCTTTACCATTACCTCTGCTGATGTTTTTCAGTACTGGTTTGGCTCTCTGCTATATGTGGATGGGTGTCTTCCGGTAAGTGTGTATAATTTTTTTAAGATACTCTCAGCTATGTTTGGCATTTTGTTATAAAGTTTTAAATATATGTATTTACTTATATTTGCCAAGAGTCAGGTCTATGTATATTTCCCTTTTCTGCAGTCTGTCAGTTTCAGTATGGAATTTGTATTTGGGAAGATTATTTTTCTTATCTGGGGTTCAGTTTTTTCAAATTGACTTTATTTTCCAAAATTTTCGCTGGCAAACTAGGCTTGTGAGGACGCAAAATGCCGTTCTTTATGGCATCATTCTTGGTGCAATTTTTTTTTCAGCGGATTTCGTCATTTCCTGTGTCTTTGTTGACGTAAGTTGTTTTGGCGTGAAGTCGCATTTGTTATGACGCGAGTTGCGTCATTTCTTGATGTTAGCCTTGGCGCCCCCCAAAATTTTTATGGAACTTCAGTGTCCATGACTTTGTCTTTAACAGACAAGAAACAAATGAAATTGGTATTAGCTTGTCCAAGCCTTCAGTCTCGATTGTTCCCTTCAGTGGCTATGTGCATGGAAGTTTTTAGGTCTTATGACTGCAGCATCAGACACGATCCCCTTTGCTCGTTTTTCATGAGACCTCTGCAGCTTTGCATGCTGGATCAATGGTGCAGGGATTATACTCTGATATCACAACTGATATACTTAAATCCCAACATTCAACCCTCTCTGTCATGGTGGTTGGACCTTCATCGGATTGTTCAAGGGGCCTCTTTTGTTCGTCCTTCCTGGAATGTGATCTCAACAGTCCTTTAGCAATGAAAGAAGTATCTTGGATACTTTCTTGGGTGGAGTCCAACTCTTGTGTAATCTCTGTGATTCATATTCCAGGAGTAGACAATTGGTAAGCGGATTATCTCAGTCGTAAGACTTTGCATCCGGGGGAGTGATCTCTCCATCCAGATGTGTTTCATCAGATTGTGCAAATGTAGGGTCTTCCAGAAAATGATTTGATGGCCTCTCGTTTGAACAAGAAACTTCCCAGATATCTTTCCAGATCCAAGGATTGAAGGTGGATGCTTTAGCAGTTCCTTGGTTTTACCAACCTGCTTACATCTAGTTCTTCTTCCAAGGGTGAGCTCCAAGATCATTATGGAACAATCTCATGTGTTTCTGATAGCACCAGTATGGCCTCACAGGTTATGGTATGCGGATCTTGTCCGGATGTCCAGTTGCCAGCCTTGGCCACTTCCTTTAAGGACAGACCTTCTGTCTCAAGGACAGTTTTTCCATCAGGATCTCAAATCTCTAAATTTGAAGGTATGGAAATTGAACGCTTAGTTCTTAGTCATAGAGGTTTCTCTGACTCGGTGATTAACACTATGTTACTGGCACGTAATCTGTTTCAAGGAAGATTTATTATCGGGGTTGGAAAACCTATATTTCATGGTGCTCCTCTCATAATTTTTCTTGGCATTCTTTTAGAATTCCTCTGATTTTACAGTTTCTTCAGGATGGTTTGGATAAGGGTTTATCTGCAAATACTTTTAAAGATCAAATCTCTGCTCTTTCTGTTTTATTTTATAGAAAGATTATTAAACTTCCTGATATTCATTGTTTTGTTCAGGCTTTGGTTCGCATCAAACCTGTTTATTAACTCTATTTCTCCTCCTTGGAGTCTTAATTTGCTGTTAAGGATTTTGCAGACTCCTCCTTTTGATCCTATGCAATCTTTGGATATTAAACTACTTTCTTGTAAACTGTTATTTCTTTTGGCTATCTCTTCTGCTAGAAGAGTTTCTGAGTTGTCGGCTCTCTCTTGTGAGCCTCATCTAATATTTCATCAAGATAAAGCGGTTTTACAGACTTCGTTTAAATTCTTACCTAAAGTTGTGAAGTCTAATAACATCAGTAGGGAAATTGTTGTTCCTTCTTTGTGTCCTAATCCTAAGGATTCTCTTGAGAGATCTCTACATTCTTTGGATGTGGTAAGAGCTTTGAAATACTATGTTGAGGCTACCAAGACTTCTAGTTTATTTGTTATTTTTTCTGGTTCCAGGAAAGGTCAGAAAACCTCTGCAATTTCTTTGGCATCTTTGTTAAAACTTTTGATTCACAAGGCTTATTTGGAGGCGGGCAGTCTCCTCCTCAAGGAATTACAGCTCATTCTACGAGATCAGTTGCCACTTCTTGGACTTTCAAGAATTGAGCTTCAGTTTAACAGATTTGAAAGGCAGCAACTTGGTCTTCTTTGCATCCATTTAATAAATTTTACCATTTTTATGTATTTGCTTCCTCAGAAGCAGTCTTTGGTAGAAAAGTTCTTCAGGCAGTTGTCTCAGTTTGATTCCTTTGCCTATAATTTAAGTTTTTTTAAATTTAATTGTTATTTGGATTTAATTTTTTAGCGGAAATAGCTGTTTTTGTTTTTATCCCTCCCTCTCTAGTGACTCTGTGGATTTCCACATCTTGAGTATTATATCCCATACGTCACTAGCTCATGGACTTACATGAAAGAAAACATAATTTATGTAAGAACTTACCTGATAAATTAATTTCTTTCATAGTGGCAAGAGTCCATGAGACCCACCATATTTTTTGGTGGTTATGATTTTTTTTTTTTGTATAAAAGCACATTATTTTTCCAGTTCCTCTCTTTGTATGCTTTTTTACTCATTTCTCCAACATTGGTGTGTCCGGTCCACGGCGTCATCCATAACTTGTGGGAATATTCTCCTCCCCAACAGGAAATGGCAAAGAGCACAGCAAAAGCTGTCCATATAGTCCCTCCCAGGCTCCGCCCCCCCAGTCATTCTCTTTGCCTCTCTGAACAAGTAGCATCTCCACGGAGATGGTGAAGAGTATGTGGTGTTTAGTTGTAGTTTTTATTCTACTATCAAGAGTTTGTTATTTTAAAATAGTGCTGGTATGTACTATTTACTCTGAAACAGAAAAAGATGAAGAGTTCTGTTTGTGAGAGGAGTATGATTTTAGCAGCAGTAACTAAAATCGATTGCTGTTCCCACACAGGACTGTTGAGATGAGATAACTTCAGTTGGGGGGAGCAGTTGGCAGACTTTTCTGCTTAAGGTATGACTAGCCATATTTCTAACAAGACTGTGTAATGCTGGAAGGCTGTCATTTTTCCCCTCATGGGGATCGGTAAGCCATTTTCTTAGTCTCAAACAGAATAAAGGGCTTAATATGGGCTATAAAACTGGTAGACACTTTTATGGGCTAGATCGATTGCTTTATTTAGGCATTTTATACAGTTTGATGTTGAAATTCACACTTTATATCTTTGGGGAACGTTTTTTTTACGTCAGGCACTGGTTTAGACACCTTCTTGGAAAGTTCTGTTTTTAGTTGCTATTTCTTCTGCAAGAAGAGTTTCTGAATTATCTGCTCTGCAGTGTAATCCGCCCTATATAGCGTTTCATTCAGATAAGGTTGTTTTACGTACTAAACCTGGTTTCCTTCCAAAAGTTGTCTCCAACAAGAATATTAACCAGGAAATAGTTGTGCCTTCTTTGTGCCCGAATCCAGTTTCAAAGAAGGAACGTTTGTTACACAATTTAGATGTAGTCCGTGCTTTAAAGTTCTATTTAGAAGCAACAAAGGATTTCAGACAAACGTCTTCTCTGTTTGTCGTTTATTCTGGCAAGAGGAGAGGTCAAAAAGCTACTGCTACCTCTCTTTCCTTTTGGCTGAAAAGCATCATCCGATTGGCTTACGATACTGCCGGACGGCAGCCTCCTGAACGAATTACGGCTCACTCTACTAGGGCTGTGGCTTCCTCATGGGCCTTCAAGAACGAGGCTTCTGTTGATCAGATATGTAAGGCAGCGACTTGGTCTTCTCTGCACACTTTTGCCAAATTCTACAAATTTGATACTTTTGCTTCTTCGGAGGCTGTTTTTGGGAGAAAGGTTTTGCAAGCCGTGGTGCCTTCTGTTTAGGTAACCTGATTGGCTCCCTCCCTTCATCCGTGTCCTAAAGCTTTGGTATTGGTTCCCACAAGTTATGGATGACGCTGTGGACCGGACACACCAATGTTGGAGAAAACAGAATTTATGCTTACCTGATAAATTACTTTCTCCAACGGTGTGTCAGGTCCACGGCCCGCCCTGGTTTTTTAATCAGGTTTGATAAATTTCTTTCTTTAACTACAGTCACCACGGCACCCTATAGTTTCTCCTTTTTTTCTCCTGTCCGTCGGTCGAATGACTGGGGGGGCGGAGCCTGGGAGGGACTATATGGACAGCTTTTGCCCATTTCCTGTTGGGGAGGAGAATATTCCCACAAGTTATGGATGACGCCGTGGACCGGACACACCGTTGGAGAAAGTACTTTATCAGGTAAGCATAAATTCTGTTTTTTTTTACACCTCACTACTTGGCTATACGTTTGAAACTGAGGTATGTGTGTGGTGGGAGGTGTATTTATAGGCATTTTGAGGTTTGGGAAGCTTTGCCCCATCCTGGTAGGAATGTATATCCCATACGTCACTTGCTTATGGACTCTTGCCACTATGAAAGAAATTAATTTATCAGATAAATTATGTTTTTGCCTTCACAGGAGATGGGTGTAATACAGGCATTTAGAGTAATTCTCCTGAGGAAGTTTTTTCACTAGCCTACCACAGGTGTCACTGGGTCTGGTCCTTCAGACTCCTCCTGTTGGCTTTGTCAAGTGCCTCCTATACAAGATCCTGAGTTACTATATCTAACTAGGATAGGGTCATCTACTGGATGCAGGGCACATGCGTCTGGGTAAGCACAGCCGTTGGCTTTTTAGTAGGTAAATTGTCTTGTATATCAAGGCTAGTGGACATTCCTTATTTGGTGCACACACGTGTGTGACATGTAACACGGGAACAGTAGTATGTGTTAAATTCCTCTGGAGTTACTGTTTGAGCTGTTTCTTATTCAATTGGGAGAGACTTGGCGCAGGACACATTCCTGATTTTTTTTTTTTCTTTTTTCCTGCTGTTGAATTAGTGCTGAAGGCTCTTTTTAGGAGACCCTGTAGGGCTACTTCTCTTATGGGTAGAGGTTATGGGAGAGGCTTAGTTTCATCTTGTAGTATGGGCATTTACTTAAAACGCTATGGCTCATTGAGGGTTAACTTGGTTTTGTGTTGTGTGTGTGCTTCAGTGTTGCTCTGGTGTGGTCGTCAGCAGAGGGGTATAATGTGCCCAAATATTGCAAGAGCTTTATGGAATTTAATCTTTTTGCTGTGCTATATCTCTCTCATTGTGGTTAAGGAATATTATAGGCTCATATCAGTCTCTTAGCACAACCTGCTCATTAATGGGATACATATTACAGTATATACACATTTAGAATATAGTCTTTTATTTTGGGGTCCCTTGTTAGTTCTGCAATCTTATTAAATTGTGTACATAATTATTACTGTCTTCCTTTATACCACTCGTGTTTGTGTATTCTTGTTCTTTGCTGACTGTGTCTGTCTCCTTATATCACACTCATGGAGCAGGCTAGCACTGTCCCTTCTATTGCACAATCTGACCCTTTAGCAGAAGATCTGTGTATTTTTTTTGTCATCTCAAACTAAGTGCGTGCTTTGTAAACTTGGTTGTTTTTGTCCTTCGTAACTTTGCAGCACTTGTGTAGAAAGTATTGCAAACTCTAAGCAAGTTTTCATGCTGTACCCTCTCAAGGTCACTGTTCTACTCAGGGAGGTAAAAAAAATTGTTCATTCCGTCACCTAAGTTTAAGAAGATGTTAATAAATCTGACATTTGGGAATCCATTCCTTAGGTGGATGAGGCCATTTCTACTCTAGCAAGCAAACTATAATTCCGTTGGAGGACAGTACCTCCTTCAAAGATCCTATGGATTGGAAGTTAGAGGACTATCATTAAAAAAGCATTTTTTTGTTCAAACCAGCTTTTAGCATTGTCTGTGTGGCTTGGGCAGTAACCATTTGATGCGACTCCTTATCAAAATGGTGTCTGAGGAGACTTCTTTGGAAGATGCTAAAGATCTATTGAAACTCATCAAAGTGGCACATTTTTTTGCAAAGCAATTGTGGATATTTTTAGTTTAAAAGTATAGTCTACTCCAGCATTTTTTTATTTTTTTATTTTTTTTATTTTAAATTTTTTATTTAGAATAGATAATACAATAAAAAGAGAGAAAAAGAATAAGAAGGTTTACATGAAATTCAGAGTCCAAACAAGGACAACGACATACAATATCATAAATAATATCAGTGGTGATACACAAAAACACTTGACATCACAGTAACTCGACTTCTCCAAGACTACAGTGTTCCTAATAAGGGTTTCATGCTGATGAGAGAATAGGGGTGTTTAGTGTTAGCAATAAGACCAAAGGGAAGGGCCAAGTTAGATAACCGACAGAGCCCAATCTTGTGGGGTCTGTGGTTTTGTCTCCCAGAGGAAGTTAATATTGTGAAAGACTTCCAAGGTATTTGTGGACATATGGTAATATCTCTCAAGGGAAATATTTTTTGATGTTTGTTGTAGACAATTTTGTGTGAGGGGTATCCTCTCTTGTTTCCATAATCTTGGGAGCAATTGTTTGGCGCTGTTTAACATAATGTGGAATAATTTGCCGTGTAGTTTAGAGGGAGGTTTCGGGAATATGTTAAAAAGGAAAATTAATGGGTCGAGAGGCCAGGAACAATCGAAAAAGAAATTAATGTGTCTTCTAATGTCTTCCCAATATTTTATTATACCCGGACACTCCCACCATATGTGATATAAAGATCCTATTTGGCCACAGTTCCTCCAGCACTTATCTGAAGCCTGAGGGAAAATATGTTTTAGTCTTGCTGGGGTTAGATACCATTGCATGAGAAGTTTGTAGTTCATTTCTAGCAAAGTTGAGGAGTGTGATGATATTGAAATGGACCTAAAAATAGAGTTCCAGTCAGAATGTTGGAGCTGATATGGTAAGCAGTTTTGCCATCTTTTGGTGTACGAAGGTTGCTTCTGGTGGAGTGGTGATAACAGAATCTTATAAATGAGGGAGACTGAGTGTCTGGGTGGGGTAGTGGATGTGCAGAGGAGTTCAAATGGGGAACGGGAACGAAGCATAGAGGATTTCGATACATTATGCTGCAAGAAATGGGAAATTTGATGGTGGTGATACCAAGTCAGAGGGATCGCAGTCCCTAAATTTTGTATAAGGTTAAATGGAAGTGGTTTGGAACCATCCAAGGTCAGAAACAAAGGTATAAGTTTATGTATATCAGTACTATTCTTTGTTATAAATTTTTTCCCTATTGGTAAATCTGGGTTATCCAATAGTGGTGTCAAGGGTGAAGGGATAGACGAGAAGTTGTGATAGTGTCGCAATGTCCTATCCCATGTATCAAAATTTTCTTTAATGATGGGAGACTGGTATATAGATTGTGGTCTTGAGTGTGGTGGTAGCCAACAGAGGCTGCCCAATTGGGGAGTTTTAGTCAGATCGAAATCCATGTTTTAGCTATAGGATTGCCAAATTGGCACCAATCTAGGACTCTAGTCAAAATGGAAGAGGTTCTGTAAGCTTGGATATCAGGGACACCCAGGCCCCCTTGAAGTTTGGGTAGATATAAGGTGGTTTTTGCAACTCTCGGTGGTTTGTGTTTCCAGATGTAAGAGTTGAGTATAGCTTAGAGTTGGGATAAATAAGTTTTTGGGAGAGGAATCGGGACCGTTTGAAATACGTATAAAATTTTTGGCAACAGGGTCATTTTTAGAGTGCTGATTCTGCCCAACCAGGATATTGGTTTGAGAAGCCAATCTTCAGTTAAAGCGTGGAAGTCTTGGATGAATCTTTCATAGTTGAGTTTAAAAAGTTGGGAGAGGTCAGGAGATAATAAAATGCCTAGATATTTTAAGGAGTTATTAGCTATTATGAAAGGGGTATTGTGTGAGATTTGAGTGATTTCATTTTTAGACATATGCATGGGGAGTAATTCCGACTTGCTAAAATTGATAGAGTAGTTTGAAAATTTACCATAAGTATTCAGGTTTTGTATAATGAGGGGGAGGGATGATGATGGATTTGAAAGGAACAGGAGGAGGTCATCAGCAAATAAAGCCAGTTTATGTGTCTGGGATTCTAGGGATATCCCTGTAATTAAAGGGTTTTGTCTGAGGTGTAGGGCTAGAATCTCTATTGATATGACAAAGAGCAAAGGGGAGAGGGGGCAACCTTGCCTTGTGCCGTTCATAATAGGGAAGGGATCAGAGAGAACGCCATTAAAGGATTACTTTCTGTTATAATTTTTAAGCTAAACAACTAACATATTAAAGTTAATAAACATTAATTAAAACCTACTGACCTATATTTTCTCCAAAACGAAGTTTCATAACGTTCTAAAAGTTATATCTTTTATTCGCCGATGATGTCACGTTATCCTGCCCACTATTTTCAGCACTGCATGTTCAAAATACTTAAACCAATAACTTTGTGTTTAAAGCGCCATTTTGAAACCTAGGTATTGTAAACGGATTGGTACAGAGCAAAGGATACCCACGGAGTGGGTTTGGAAAACAATTAAATTTGCAGACAAGATTTCTGATATACGGTAGAGATATGTTAATGAAATGCTATTGATAAAAAGCGTATTTGGGATAGTTAGTTAGTAACAGGCATAGAAAATATTTACTTACAGTGGCCCTTTAACCCTAACCTTGGCCGAAGGGTTGGTGTAAAGAGCTATAATTTTAGATAGAAATTCTTCCGGGAAGCCAAATTTTTGGAGAGCAGAGAAAAGAAAAGTCCAGTCCAGCCTGTCAAAGGCCTTTTCGGCATCTGTTGACAGGAGGACTGAGGGGATTTGTTTTTTTTGTAATAAGGTGTAAGAGATGTAGAGATTTGACTGTATTGTCTTTCGCCTCTCTGCCCAAAACAAAGCCCAATTGATCCTGGTGAATGATAAAGGGAAGTATGGGATTGAGTCTATTGGCAAGAATTTTGGAGTATAGTTGTAAATCAATGTTGAGCAGCGATATCGGTCTAAAATTGGCAGGTTGGTCTGGGTGTTTCCCTGGTTTTGGGAGGACGCTTATGTGGGCTTCTAGCATGTTGGGCGGGAAAGGGTTAGTTTTATCGATCGTTTGGAATAAATTTAGGAGGTGAGGAGCCAGAAGATCTCCATAGGTTTTATAATAAGCTCCGGAGAAACCATCAGGGCCTGGACTTTTGTTAGGGGAAAGTGATTTTATTGCAGCTTTAAGTTCGTCTAATTCTATGGGTTTAGTGAGGGAATCTGACATTTCTGTAGTGATTTGAGGTATTTGTATGGTGGAGAGGTAAGACTGACAGTTAGATTCATGTTTTTTTTTTTTATCCCTTTGGGGAAATAGGTTATATAAAGAAGCGTATTTTCTAAAGGCCTCCCCAATTGAGATAGAGTCTTCTATACGCGATCCATCATGTTGGGTTAAATGTTGTATATAATTAGCATTTTGTTTTGTTTTTAGGGCTCTGGCAAGTAGTTTGCCTGGTTTATTGCTTTCTGCATGGTACTTTTGTTTTAAAAAGAAAGAAGCTTTTTGGGCTTTGATATCTAGGATTGAGTTTAATTGGTTTCTGCAGGCATTCAAGTTTTGTAGCAGAGCATCGTTTTGTGGTGATAATTTGTGTAAGTGGTCAAGGTGAGAAATTTGTTTCACTAGGTTATGGTAAAGTTGTCTGGAGAGTTTAGTTTTTAGTGCTTTGATTTTAATTAATTCGCCCCTAATCACACACTTGTGAGCTTCCCATTCCATATGGATGGACACATCAGGGGTACTGTTCTCTGAGAAATAATTTTGGATGCATTTGGTAATTTGTTGATTGGTTACAGGGTCTAATAGTAATGTATTGTCCAGTTTCCACTGGAATGGCCTAAGGGGTTTGGACGGCCATTGAAATGTGCTGTGTACTGCAGAGTGGTCAGACCACGCAGTGGGAATCAAGCGTGATGATTTTAAATATGATAACAAAAGGTGGTCTGCAAAAATGTAATCTATACGTGAGTAAGATTTATTGGGGTTGGAGAAGAAAGTGTAATCTTTTTTTAATGGGTTGATCTGGCGCCACGTGTCATGAAGGTTCAGACTCCAGCATTTTTATTGTTTATAAAGATAGAAAATCCCTTTATTACCCATTCCTCATTGCATAACTAACACTGTTCTATTAATATACTTTTTACCTCTGTGATTACCTTTTATCTAAGCCTCTGCAGACTGCTCCTTATTTCAGTTCTTTTGACAGACTTTCATTTTAGCCAATCGGCGCCCTCTCATAAGTTACTCCATAGGCGTGAGCACAATGTTATCTATATGGCACACATGAACTAACTGTCAAATCCATTCAGATAAGAGGTGGCCTTCAAGGGCTTAGAATTTAGAATATGAGCCTACCTATGTTTAGCTTTTAACTAAGAATACAAAGAGAACAAAGCAAATTTGATGATAAAAGTGAATTGGAAAGTTGTTTAAAATTGCATGCCCTACCTGAATCCTGAAAGTTTAACTTTGACTAGACTGTCCCTCTAAATGCCAAGAATGCAGCTCTAACTGTTCTGGTAAGAAGGACACTATAGTTAAAATCTTGGTCTGTGGATATGGGTGTCAGAGTAGACTTTTACACCTTTCCTTTCAAGGCAAGCTCCTTTTTGGCCTGGACATTGACACATTTCTCTACAGTGGCTAAGTGAGCTTTTTTTACTTTAGGATTGGGTCTGGCATATTTTCACACTGAGTCTTTGATTCAGATTTTTATAAACCATGGCTAGATGATCAATATTCCAAAAAGTTATTTGATTCCACACTCAGGAGTTATTGTTCTAGGGGTGGTCATAGACTCTTTTTGACAGAGATGCAGAGTGAAGTTAAAGAGATTTTACATTAACAGTTCCAGCGGAGAGCTGGACAGGATACACTTTCAAGCACTCATTCCCTTCAAAAATGGAGAAGTTGGTGTGAATTATTAAAATAAAAACAATAATCTTTATTGATAAACAGGCATTATCCGTGGTGGGGGAGTTGGCCCTGAAATTCAGTGGAGGGTTTCATCAATCAGAGGGAGATATGGGGAGAGGGGAATTTAGGACTCAACAGTTACAAGTTAGGCAGATTTGTTAATGCTATATTTATGCTTTGTTTTATGGTATGTATTAATAAGAAAAAGGAAAATGGCGGCAATCACTTGAATAGAGCAGCTGGAAGACAATGATGGACTCAATTGAACTGTCAGGATTGTGAAACCGTTATTCTGCTCAAAAACAAATGACTACTGTATACCAATGTATCTGTATATTCAGGTATTTGAATATACCCTTATATTCACAGAGTATGTTCTATATACTTTCCTCTTTTTCAATCTCTATCCCTCAAATACACAGCGGATCGACTAACACCACTATAATTATACATTATGCCTTCCCCGTAGTATAACACTGACCAGGATGTCAGAGATTCAGATTAGATCCAGTCAATGATGACGTCACAGTAGGAGGAGTATGTGGACGTGAATTTCCATTAAAAGGCCACAGAACTCATAATGCAATTGTATTTGTACCGCCATAGGAATCTCGTTTTTGAGCATACTCACAAGTCTACACAAAGTTGTGGAGTATCATTTAACATTGGTCTATGTTTAGTTTGGTCCTTACTTGAATACATGCTTTGCATTTAGACTGTAGCGATAATATAGCAAGCTGTAATCGCAATATCTAGATACTATGATTTTTACTGTCTTAATTAAACCGGCCACGATATTTAGCACATGATGATAATGGCTAACACAATACACCAAACTGCTGACTACTAAATGATGAACCTTCAAATTTGCATTAATCTAAAATTATATGGTTAGTGTCTTAATGTAAAGAATCAGTACCGATTCGAAACATTTATTCTAAATGTAACTATCTTGTGACATTCATAATCCTGTACAAAGAGCACTTGCATTATATTTTAAGGAATGCGGTTTATGGAGTGGTGTAGTTAATTAAAAAGGGCATTATTCCACCTTGATAAATCCGAGCATACCTATAGACTAGACAGTATTGCTATGCACCAATAATTGTGTTAAACACACAAAGTATCTCAAAATACAGACCACTGAATAGTTAGGCTTTTACCATTGAAACTTATGCTAGGCATTTTGGTTGTTGTGTCATGACAATAACACTCAAGTATTTATAGTATATCCCCAAGTGTCAAGCATTACACATCCACCGCTGTAGTTTCATTCAAGCTGCCGAAACTGCAGTTTATTTCAGACAATAGCTACATAGCTAGCATTCCTATTTAAGATTAGCATATTTATCATTTATTTTCAATGTAGCAATTTGAGGATACATACTATCAGCACAGGCATCACAGTAATAGTGATGCGACTTAGGAAGTGATTTAGTCCAATGAAGTGCTTATTATTAACCATTACTAAATAAACCCGGCACATTGGAAGGGGTGTGTTGTGTGTATATGTGTGTATGTATGTATGTGTGTGTGTGTATATATATATATATTAGGATATTCTACTATATTGCTATTCTAATATACTATTACTTCACTATGACAGTAACGTGATATACATTATATAGGTTCAGATTCTCTTTGAAGTATACTTAGTACATCAAGTAGAGCATACAGATGTAATTTGTGTACTTTAAACCGCAAACTTTATTTATCACCCATTGGGAGTAATTTGTTAATCTCCAGCGGTAACCATGGTGGACACATCTAATCACTTATGAGTGACATGCTATAATAACTATTGGTGTATTACGGATAGACACTTGTGGTATATCCTGATGGTTATACACCCACTATATATAAGGGTTAATCCATCGATCTGTGAACCAGCAGCAGTACCAAGACTCCTATATGATGTCTGGTATTTATGCTGCCAGCATTTGATGCTCAGCAGACATTTATTTGATTATAATATTGACTCATTCTACATTATTGCAATCCACTTTTAATTGTGTGTTTTCACCCATTTTAATCGTTTTATCAATAAAGATTATTGTTTTTATTTTAATCATTCACGCCAAATTCTCAATTTTTGAAGGGAATGAGTGCTTGAAAGTGTATCCTGTCCAGCTCTCCGCTGTATATACACAAATTGAGCTTGCACAAATACTTAGTACAGAGTTCAGAAAAAGATGTATTTCCCTTCTCGTCAGTTGCAGCTTAGTGTGTGATCCGGGTATCCTGGTCCCGACAAGGAGTTGCAGCTGAAAAATATTATACACACAGCGCCCACCGATTCAAGGTAGTATAAAAAACAATTTTAATAACAGCGCAATAGAGTATACATTGCACTTACAAGATAAAAGTAATCAACAAGCATATCACCCAAATGGTGAATCCTCCATAGCTGGCCCGACTAGATGCTGCTTCTGTGTGAAGTGTAAGTTTTCAGCGTTCTTGACAATAAGTCCTGTGCAATCTCCTGCCGTATTCCTTGGAGTTGCAATGCTATTGGAGATCTTTTAGTCTCCCACTTAAGCACCGTCGTACTACAGAAAAAGTTCCATAAAAGTCTGGATATACTTGTAATAAAACAGGGACTTATTGTCAAGAACGCTGAAAACTTACACTTCACACAGAAGAAGCATCTAGTCGGGCCAGCTACGGATGATTTTGCAATTTGGGCGATATGCTTGTTGATTACTTTTATCTTGTAAGTGCAATGTATGCTCTATTGCGCTGTTATTAAAACTGTTTTTTATACTACCTTGAATCGGTGGGCACAATGTAACATTTTTGCCAGATACACGGCACCTAAAGAATTTTTTTTTTTTAAATAATTTTTTATTGAAGTCTTAAAGAGATGCAATGTATGAAGGGTAAGCCTCAGAACATTTACATATAGATGTATACACAATACAATTAGAAGAACAATGCATTTAAATACCTCTAGTGTTACTATCAAATTTGGGCTATCTTATAGAGAGACTTCAGTTTTATTATAGAGTATCATTAAAGTTGAATAAACAAAAATGGTCCTCTCCCAGCTAGATAAAAAGAAGATTAGGGTATCTATTCGGAGAAGCTTAAGGCTAGGGAGGAGGTAGCTCTTATAGTTTTATGGGGAAGGGGGATGCAGCGGGCGAGAGCCGCTCAAATAGAGTAGGGGGGTCGGTGGAGGGCGGAGCTAGCTAATGAACTATGCATATAAATTTAGCGAGCACAAAGCTCAGTTAAACAACATCAGAGATACCCTTATAAACCTTCCCTCTATGACTTTAGTAGAGGATCATAATCTGTGTCTTAATTGACTTTCTAAAAAATGAACAGAGGGGACATTAGAATGTTAAGAATATAGGGGAGTTCCAAGAGAGCCCCTCCCCTGGGGAAATACCAGCCATAGGTGATGCGGGAGAAAGGAGTAGGGGTATGACCTGTAGGCAACCAGTACCGGCGGGAAAGGGCTCCCCAGAAGCAAATCATTTGTATCAACCTTGAACCCAACACAGGCAATGTCATGTCCTAGGAACATAGATATAATAAAGCATAAGCATATCGTGATTCTATAAACAGTTTAAGACAAAGAGAATTAAATACATTAAGTGTACTCACTAGCGTCTAAACAAGTACACATCATTGCGGGCGAATGAAAAAACAAACTATATCTTAGCTTAGTCTTTGAATGTATGGTCAAGAGAATTCTCTCTCTTAGGTAGACATGTTCAGATAGGTAATATCCTTGGAATGCCATTAAATAAAGTGGTCACAATATACTTAAAATTTTTAGGGTAATCCTGTCAAGTTTAGAACATTACTATGTTACAAATATAACAAAGAGATGGACATATGTATACAACATTTTCTAGACTCATGCAACCTGGAAGGGATGAGAAATAATTAAGCGAGTCAGTCATAATATGACTAAGTAAGGAAGGGATCCAAATATTAGAACACATAGTGAACAGGTGATGTCCCTATGAAAAGAGATATAAAAGCATAATATTTACACACACTAATGGTAAGACTGAGCGTATCCGCCTATACAATAGTATTTATTAAACTTTTGGGAAAAGTATATAGGAAACTACGGCTATAACTGTGCTGGTTTTAGGAGCTCACATTTCAATATACAGAAAGCGATTCAACCTTGCTGTGAGCAGTAGTGTAATAATGTTACTGGATTTTAAGGCGACCAGTGCTGAAAAGCTATGTGACATTAGAGGGTTAAAGTGAAGGTCAATTTTTCAAATTCACAAGACTTATTGTTAAAACTAATCTTACAATTATTGCAGTCGCTTATTTTATATGTTTTAAAATATATACATTCACATATAAATAGTAATTATTAATCTAACCGCCCGTTTGCGCTATACGCTCCGCCCCATCAAACACTTCCTTGTTCATATCGGATGACGTAGCTTTCTCTGTTAGCATCGGACTACGCTCGTTGCACCCGTAATATTACTTCAACTGCGCATGCGTATCCGCAGGACTCAATGGCGCATGCGTTCAAGTACTTGCCGTAACTCAGTATCCAGACATATATATATTAGCGATGTGTATTTATATAACATGTACAACGTTAATATTTGCAGAGCATTCTATTTCACAAATAAGCAGTTGTTTGTAGTTTTATGGTGCTGTATCATGCAAATATTCTTGCCTGCGGTAGCTAGTTTGCAAAGAAGGCATATTAGAATCTAAAAAATTGATAGCCAGATTGTTGAATAATAAATAGTGATTGTCAATAATTAGTATGTGAGCTGCGCTGCGGTATCATAATTACCGGTTAGTACTTTTGGAAGAGGTGCTTCAATAATCAAAGTGATAGCGATGCTGTCAATTCACTGTTACAATGAACGGGGAGAAATAAGAACGCTATGCGCGTTCCGTGAACGAGCATGCCAATGATGATGCGCTGTTTGCATTAACGCATGCGCATAAGATGGCGATGACGAAATAGAAAGGGGCAGGACGCCATGGGGGTAAAATAACGATAGGAGTGAGAAAATGTCAATCACTGAAGGCACTATGACGGGCGGATTGAAGAGCAGAAACGGAGCGGGTCAAACAAGTAAAAAATAAAGCTTATTATTGTGTTTGCATATATTTTGATGAATGAACATCATAATGATTTTTGATGATAGGTTGATATTTGGTATCCAGAACGCAAGACTTTACCTTCACTTTAAAGCTGGTAAGTTGTAAAGGTTAGCCAAGCACTGATAGTATTAAAAATCTTAACTTAATAGGAGCTCTCAGCAAGGGAGCTCCCTGCCCTTGTAGGCTTAGATTAAACCTAGAAATAAGTGGTCTAAGACGTAACCTATTAGCGAACAGAGGAAGCCTAAGGCTACTGGAGTGAAACCAAGACTCATGAATTAGAATACGGACTGAGCTCAGCTCTGTCTCCAATTAACCTACTAATGGTTTTGTTATAGCCCTTACGCTTAGGAAGTAGTTAACATCAGATTTTAGGCATACATTACTAACTGACACATCTTATGAAATATGACTATTGATGGCAACTCTATATCTATGCCTGGGAGTGGGAGCTATTGCCAGCTTGGTTCATAAAGGAGATATTAATGGGTATTCTGGCATCAAATTGGTCATAACTTCCATAAAATATCATACTACTGCTTGGTTCCTATGGTCAGTAAGGGCTGGCAGGAAGACTCAATACTTTGTCTCAATAAGGTAGAGGGTGCAAACCTAAAGTAAAGAGCAGTAGGACAGTATGGAGATTCTAGCTAAGTGGTATGTAGGGTAGTGATACCTGGAGTAACTCTACAGCCCAAAAATATATATGAAATCAGGAATATGCGCTATATCTAAGCTAACTGAACCACGTCACCCCAAGAGTACAGGATGTACAGTCATGACAGAAATGTGGTATTATATCAACAACTGGCGTGACACCGTACTCTTTAGGGAAACAAAAATATATCTTAACATTCACCACCTAATAGTATTTAATATATTTGGCGGTATAATTGAAGCAAAGCAAAACTAACCAAAAACCAACATAGAAAAAATCCATAAAGAAAATAGACAGGTTATAAATATCACACGTATTGTTTTGTCTAGGGATCATGTTAAACTAAAGCTCTCTTGGTTAGCGCTGGTAAGATTCAGCAACTATTTCTTATCAAGAGCTAACTTGCTAATAGAACGCATTATAGGTAGACAGAGATCATAAATGACCCAGTTTATGTAACAAGCTGCAATCCTTGTCCTCAGACTAACAAGTCGTCATCCAGAAAGCAATGCAAAAGCAACATAAAGCGTTTAAGCAGGGTGTCAGTCTGCAAGCTGGGTCATGTTAATATAGAGAAGCACCCAGGTTGTAAACTGAATCACCCCAGACCTGATCCATGAGCTCTTGCAAACGTCAAGTGTACATAAGGGGCCAGTTTCAAACCTTAAATTTAGCGGTGGCAGGCTATTGTAAGAAAGAGTCCCCAGAGTCTAGCCACTACCGGACGTTAGCCGACACCAGATCTTAAAGCGCTGCTAGGGAAAGGCAGAAAATTGTATCTCCGGTGCATGAAATCTGCTGTACAGGTCAGCGTGCAGGTCAAGATGCCACATTGGCTGTTGAGCTCCTCGCTTGTCAAATTAATAGTAACTACCGCGTGCTGCAGGCACTCGGGAGGATCTGTGATGCATCTCTCAATCACCGGACCCCAGGCTGTCCAAGTATTTTCAAAGGTAGGTTTAGGAGTGTGGTAAGGGATACCTTGGTCTCGACCGTAAACGTCTGAATGTCCTCTCGATCACCGCTCAGACCCTGTCACAGCTAATAAACCCAGAGCACAATGGCTCCATGTCTCGATGTCTCCAGCACTTCCAGCTGCCGGCATAATAATGCGCTCTGTCTCACTTTCAGTGCTGACTACAAATCCCATAGCTAGGTCTGAAGTGAGAGGTCGGAGACTCGCTGGTGTGTATGTCCGCATAGAGTTAGGTTCAATATGTCTTGTGGATGCGTTTGCATTATTACGCGTGTCTCTCTGCAGTTCTGTGGCCGTGATAGAGGCCTCCACGTGAATCCCCTTCACTGTCGATCTGAGGTCTTGGAATATTCTAGACATCTGTCGGTCCAACTCTAAAAGCAGTTGATGAACTGTGGCATGTAGTCCTGCCATGTCGAAGAGTTTATCGTATATCAGTAGTATACAAGTTGCCGCAACTACTTAGGATTCTTATTTGACTTACTAGTCCAGTACTGCGCAACAAGATTCAAAGGCCTTCATAACTCCGGAGCTTTCTATGGTAATAATCTGGTGCTTGATTCAGCCTGAAACATCAGAACCATCTCCTTCCGACAGTTAAGAACTAAACTGGTGGAAGAGAGTATTTAAATAAAGGTTATAGTGTGTTTTTGCTGATAATTGTAAATAGAACAGCAGGGCTGAGAAAAAACACGTCTGTTCCTGTGGCTTGCTGGCTCCGCCCCCAGCACCTAAAGAATTTTAACACAATGTTAATATAATACTTGAAATATATAGATTAATGTTACGATCTGACACAACCTTAGGGAGGAACCCTAATTTAGTACATAAAACCGCCATATCAGCATGGAATACAAGATAAGGGGAGTCACATTGCAAAGCAGAAATCTCAAACTCTGCGCGCAGAGGCACTAGCCAGCAAAAAAAGAACCTTCCAAGGTAACAATTTAATGTCAACAGTATGCATAGGCTCAAACGGAGCCTGCTGCAAAACACTAAGAACAAGATTTAGGCTCCAAGGCGGAGCCCCAGATCTAAACACAGGTCTGATCCTAGTCAGAGCCTTAACAAAGGACTGCACATACGGAAGCTCAGCCAATCTGTTGTGCAGTAACACCGACAGGGCCAATATCTGTCCCTTCAGGGAACTAGAAGTTAGACCCTTCTCCAGTCCATCCTGGAGAAAAGATAAAATCCTTAACCTTATGCCAGGAAACGCCACGCTCTTTACACTAGTACAAGTAAATCCTCCACACTTTATGGTAGATACGATGAGTAACTACCTTACAAGCTTGAACCAGACTGTCGATAAAACTCTCTCAGAGAACCCTCTCTTGGCTAAGACTGAGTGTTCAATCCCCACGCAGTCAGCCTCAGAGAATCTAGATTTTGATGAATGAAGGGACCCTGTATCAGCAGATCTCTGCGACAAGGTAACCTCCACAGAGGAGATGAGGACATCCCCCCCACTAGATCCGCAAACCATGTCCTTCACGGCCAGGATGGAGCAATCGGAATCACTGATGCTCGCTCCGGCTTGATGCAAGCCACCACACGAGGGAGAAGCGGTAATGGAGGAAAAAGATATGAGTCTAAATCTACATGGTACTGATAGGGCATCTATCAATTCCGCCTGAGGATCCCTCGACCTCGATCCGGACATGGGTAGCTTGGTATTGAGGCGGGATGCCATGAGATCTATCTCCGGCATCCCCTACAATATAAACAGGAATTATTAATCAGTACAGATGGAGCGGAACCTTCTATTGTAGTATCAGAGTCCCAGCAGTATGGAATGAAGTAGAGGACTCTCCCTGGCAGGAAGGAAAGGAATTTATCTGGTAAGCATAAATTATGTTTCTTCCGTCAGTCACCCTCTGCATGGTGGTTGCAGATTTCAACTTTGTATGCTCAAATAGGGGAATGGAGATTATACATGCGTATCTCAATCAATTTGTCTGGATTACAAGTCCAGGCAGTTTCTCTTATTGGATATCTCACAAGGTTCTGATTCATGGAGATTCCTTTGAGACCGGCATGGGTATTTATTACAACAGATGCCAGTCTTTCAGAATGGTTGGCCATCTGGGGTTCCTGTGAGGTGCAACGAGTTTGATCGGCAACCTCCCCTCCTGAGGTGACAAAAGTGTTGGAACTCTGAATAATCTTCAGAGTTGGCCTCTTCTCAAGCGGGAGTTTTACCTGAGATTTCAGTCAGACAATGTCACAGCTGTGTAATATATAAATCATATGGGGGGGAAACAGAAGCCCTCTAGTGATGGTTTCCCGCATTTTATTGTGGGCGGAACAAATTCAGTGTCTGATTTCAGACATTCATATTCTGGGAGTCAATAATTGTGAAGAAGACTTTCTCAGTAGTCAGACTTTTTATCTGGGGGAATGGTCCCTTAGCCAGGAAATTTTCAATCAAATTGTGGTATGTTGGGGGATGCCAGAGATAGTCATGATGGCTGTTGAATCGCAAACTTCAGTTAGTGTGCCAAATCAAGGGATCTTCAAGTGGTTCTCACAGATGCTATGGTGGTTCCATGGTCTTTTGTCTGATTAAAATGTCTCCTCGATTTGTTCAGCTTTCCCGACTCGTAGGTTGCTCCAGCTTGTCCACGCTTGTCCTCTCTTTCTTGTGTGGTGTGGTGTGCTGCTAAGGGTTTTTGTTGGGATTTGTTTAGAATTACAAGGATTTTACCATTTCTTCAAGATGTTTAGATAAAGGTTTATCAAACCGTTCTTTAATTGGTCAGATTTCGACTTATTCAATGGTATTACATGAAAAAACTCTCAAATGCCAGATATTCGAACTTTTGTTCAGGCACTTGTAGGGAATAGGCCTTTAGTTAGACCAGCGGCTCCTCCATGAAATCTTAATTTAGTGTTGCAGGTTCAGTCCTTTGAACCTATTTATAGTTTAAACATCCAGCTCATGTCTTGGAAAGTATATTTTCTTTTGGCTATTTCTTTAGTCAGAAAACATTCTGCTTTGCCTTGTGAGGCTCCTTTTTTCTTGTGTTACATCAGGACATGCTACAGACTCAATATTGTCCTAAGGTTGTGTCTCATCAGAATACAGTATTAATCAAGAGATTGTTGTTCCTCCTTTGTTGTGTTCCCCAAAAAATTATGAGGAAAGATACTTCCCTAACTTGGATGTAGTTAGGGCTTTGATGTTTTTGTCTTTAGGCAACTAAGGTATTCAGACAGTTTTTCTCTTGTTAAGTGTATCCAGTCCACGGATCATCCATTACTTGTGGGATATTCTCCTTCCCAACAGGAAGTTGCAAGAGGATCACCCACAGCAGAGCTGCTATATAGCTCCTCCCCTCACTGCCATATCCAGTCATTCTCTTGCAACTCTCAACAAAGATGGAGGTAGTAAGAGGAGAGTGGTGTATTATAGTTAGTTTCTTTCTTCAATCAAAAGTTTGTTATTTTTAAATGGTACCGGAGCGTACTATTTTATCTCAGGCAGTATTTAGAAGAAGAATCTGCCTGCGGTTTCTATGATCTTAGCAGAAGTAACTAAGATCCACTGCCGTTCTCACATATTCTGAGGAGTGAGTTAACTTCAGAGGGGGAATGGCGTGCAGGTTTTCCTGCAATAAGGTATGTGCAGTTAACATTTTTCTAGGGATGGAATTTGCTAGAAAATGCTGCAGATACCGGATTAATGTAAGTTAAGCCTAAATGCAGTGATTTAATAGCGACTGGTATCAGGCTTATTAACAGAGATACATGCTCTTATAAAAGTGCAATATAAAACGTTTGCTGGCATGTTAATCGTTTTTATATATGTTTGGTGATAAAACTTATTGGGGCCTAGTTTTTTTCCACATGGCTGGCTTGATTTTGCCTAGAAACAGTTTCCTGAGGCTTTCCACTGTTGTAATGAGTGGGAGGGGCCTACTTTAGCGCTTTTTTGCGCAGCAAAAATTACAGACAGAGACACTCAGCTTCCCTCTGCTTGATACAGGACATCTCTAAAGGGCTCAAAAGGCTTCAAAGTCGTGTTTGGGGAAGGTAACAGCCACAGTAGAGCTGTGGCAGTTGTTGTGACTGGTTTTAAAAAACGTTTTTGTCATTTATTATTCCGTTTTGGTATTAAGGGGTTAATCATCCATTTGCAAGTAGGTGCAATGCTCTGCTAACTTGTTACATACACTGTAAAAATTTCGTTAGTGTAACTGCCTTTTTTTTCACTGTTATTTCAAATTTTGTCAAAATTTGTTTTTTTTTTAAGGCGCAGTAACTTTTTTATATTGCTTGTTAACTTGGTTTAAAGTGTTTTCCAAGCTTGCTAGTCTCATTGCTAGTCTGTATAAACATGTCTGACACAGAGGAAACTACTTGTTCATTATGTTTAAAAGCCATGGTGGAGCCCCATAGGAGAATGTGTACTAAATGTATTGATTTCACCTTAAACAGTAAAGATCAGTCTTTATCTATAAAAGAATTGTCACCAGAGGGTTCTGTCGAGGGGGAAGTTATGCCAACTATCTCTCCCCACGTGTCGGACCCTTCGCCTCCCGCTCAAGGGACGCATGCTAATATGGCGCCAAGTACATCAGGGACGCCCATAGCGATTACTTTGCAGGACATGGCTGCAATCATGAATAATACCCTGTCAGAGGTATTAGCCAGATTGCCTGAATTAAGAGGCAAGCGCGATAGCTCTGGGGTTAGACGAGATACAGAGCGCGTAGATGCTTTAAGAGCCATGTCCGATACTGCGTCACAATATGCAGAACCTGAGGACAGAGAGCTTCAGTCTGTGGGTGACATCTCTGACTTGGGGAAACCTGATTCAGAGATTTCTAATTTTAAATTTAAGCTTGAGAACCTCCGTGTATTGCTTGGGGAGGTATTGGCTGCTCTGAATGACTGTGACACAATTGCAGTGCCAGAGAAATTGTGTAGACTGGATAAATACTATGCAGTGCCGGTGTGTACTGATGTTTTTCCAATACCTAAAAGGCTTACAGAAATTATTAGTAAGGAGTGGGATAGACCTGGTGTGCCTTTTTCCCCACCTCCTATATTTAGAAAAATGTTTCCAATAGACGCCACTACACGGGACTTATGGCAGACAGTCCCTAAGGTGGAGGGAGCAGTTTCTATTTTAGCAAAGCGTACCACTATCCCGGTTGAGGACAGTTGTGCTTTTTCAGATCCAATGGATAAAAAATTAGAGGGTTACCTTAAGAAAATGTTTATTCAACAAGGTTTTATCTTACAGCCCCTTGCATGCATTGCGCCTGTCACTGCTGAGGCGGCGTTCTGGTCTGAGGCCCTGGAAGAGGCCATCCATACAGCTCCATTGACTGAAATCATTGACAAGCTTAGAACACTTAAGCTAGCTAACTCATTTGTTTCTGATGCCATTGTTCATTTGACTAAACTAACGGCTAAGAATTCCGGATTCGCCATCCAGGCGCGTAGGGCGCTTTGGCTTAAATCCTGGTCAGCTGACGTGACTTCAAAGTCTAAACTACTCAACATTCCTTTCAAGGGGCAGACCTTATTCGGGCCTGGTTTGAAAGAAATTGTTGCTGATATTACTGGAGGTAAGGGTCATACCCTTCCTCAGGACAGGGCCAAATCAAAGGCCAAACAGTCTAATTTTCGTGCCTTTCGAAATTTCAAGGCAGGTGCAGCATCAACTTCCTCTGCTTCAAAACAAGAGGGAACTTTTGCTCAATCCAAGCAGGCCTGGAAACCTAACCAGTCCTGGAACAAGGGCAAGCAGGCCAGAAAGCCTGCTGCTGCCTCCAAGACAGCAGGAAGGAACGGCCCCCTATCCGGCAACGGATCTAGTAGGGGGCAGACTTTCTCTCTTCGCCCAGGCGTGGGCAAGAGATGTTCAGGATCCCTGGGCGTTGGAGATCATATCTCAGGGATATCTTCTGGACTTCAAAGCTTCTCCCCCACAAGGGAGATTTCATCTTTCAAGATTATCTGCAAACCAGATAAAGAAAGAGGCATTCCTACGCTGCGTGCAAGACCTTGTAATGGGAGTGATCCATCCAGCAACACTGAGGTTCATCAGATTTCAGTCGGACAACATCACGACTGTGACTTACATCAACCATCAAGGGGGAACCAGGAGTTCCCTAGCGATGTCAGAAGTTTCCAAGATAATTCGCTGGGCAGAGTCTCACTCTTGCCACCTGTCAGCGATCCATATCCCGGGCGTAGAGAACTGGGAGGCGGATTTTCTAAGTTGTCAGACTTTTCATCCAGGGGAGTGGGTACTCCATCCGGAGGTGTTTGCTCAACTGGTCCATCGTTGGGGCAAACCAGAACTGGATCTCATGGCGTCTCGCCAGAACGCCAAGCTTCCTTGTTACGGATCCAGGTCCAGGGACCCAGAAGCGACGCTGATAGATGCTCTAGCAGCTCCTTGGTTCTTCAACCTGGCTTATGTGTTTCCACCGTTTCCTCTGCTCCCTCGACTGATTGCCAAAATCAAACAGGAGAGAGCATCGGTGATCTTGATAGCGCCTGCATGGTCACGCAGGACCTGGTATGCAGACCTAGTGGACATGTCATCCTTTCCACCATGGACTCTGCCTCTGAGACAAGACCTTCTAATACAAGGTCCTTTCAATCATCCGAATCTAATTTCTCTGAGACTGACTGCATGGAGATTGAACGCTTGATCCTATCAAAGCGTGGCTTCTCCGAGTCAGTCATTGATACCTTAATACAGGCACGGAAGCCTGTCACCAGGAAAATTTACCACAAGATATGGCGTAAATATCTTCATTGGTGTGAATCCAAGAATTACTCATGGAGTAGGGTTAGGATTCCTAGGATATTGTCCTTTCTCCAAGAGGGTTTGGACAAAGGATTATCAGCTAGTTCTTTAAAGGGACAGATTTCTGCTCTGTCTATTCTTTTACACAAGCGTCTGGCAGAAGTTCCAGACGTTCAAGCATTTTGTCAGGCTTTAGTTAGAATTAAGCCTGTGTTTAAACCTGTTGCTCCTCCATGGAGCTTAAACTTGGTTCTTAAAGTTCTTCAAGGGGTTCCGTTTGAACCCCTTCATTCTATTGATATCAAACTTCTATCATGGAAAGTTCTGTTTCTGATGGCTATTTCCTCTGCTCGAAGAATCTGAGTTATCTGCCTTACATTGTGATTCTCCTTATCTGATCTTTCATTCAGATAAAGTAGTTCTGCGTACAAAACCTGGGTTTTTACCCAAGGTGGTTTCTAACAAGAATATCAATCAAGAGATTGTTGTTCCATCATTGTGTCCTAATCCTTCTTCAAAGAAGGAACGTCTTTTGCATAATCTAGACGTAGTCCGTGCCTTGAAGTTTTACTTACAAGCTACTAAAGATTTTCGTCAAACATCTAACCTGTTTGTTGTTTACTCTGGACAGAGGAGAGGTCAAAAGGCCTCAGCAACCTCTCTTTTTGGCTTCGGAGTATAATCCGTTTAGCCTATGAGACTGCTGGACAGCAGCCCCCTGAAAGGATTACAGCTCATTCTACTAGAGCTGTGGCTTCCACCTGGGCCTTTAAAAATGAGGCTTCTGTTGAACAGATTTGCAAGGCTGCGACTTGGTCTTCGCTTCATACCTTTTCAAAATTTTACAAATTTGATACTTTTGCTTCTTCGGAGGCTGTTTTTGGGAGACAGGTTCTAGAGGCAGTGGTTCCTTCCGTTTAAGTTCCTGCCTTGTCCCTCCCATCATCCGTGTACTTTAGCTTTGGTATTGGTATCCCACAAGTAATGGATGATCCGTGGACTGGATACACTTAACAAGAGAAAACATAATTTATGCTTACCTGATAAATTTATTTCTCTTGTAGTGTATCCAGTCCACGGCCCGCCCTGTCCTTTTAAGGCAGGTCTAAATTTTTAATTAAACTACAGTCACCACTGCACCCTATGGTTTCTCCTTTCTCGGCTTGTTTCGGTCGAATGACTGGATATGGCAGTGAGGGGAGGAGCTATATAGCAGCTCTGCTGTGGGTGATCCTCTTGCAACTTCCTGTTGGGAAGGAGAATATACCACAAGTAATGGATGATCCGTGGACTGGATACACTACAAGAGAAATAAATTTATCAGGTAAGCATAAATTATGTTTTTTTCTTTATTTATACATTTTTCAGGCGAGCATAGAGGTCAAAAGGCTACTACTTGTTACTTTATCCTCCTGGTTGAAACGGTTGATTCACAAAGCCTACTTTGTGAGACGTCTTCTCCACCGTGTTTTACTGCTCACTCTACTAGATTTGTATCCACTTCTTGGGCTTTCAAACATGAGGCCACTATTGAACAGATTTGCAAAGTTGCTACTTGGTCTTTTCTTCATACTTTTACAAAAATGTTTTTGCCTCTTTTGAGGCTGTGTTTGGCATGGAGGTACTCCAGGCTGCAGTGTCTGCTCAGTAATGTGCCTGTCTATGAGTTGTTGTTTTTTATTTACCACCATTTTTTGATGGTATCATGGACTCCACAGCTTGTGTATTAGATCCCATATGTCAAGGCTTGTGTACTCTCACCACCTCATGAGAGAAAAGAAACATTTATGATTAACTGATAATTAATTTTATTTCATGGTGGTGAGAGTCCATGAGAAGCTTCCGAAGCAGACAGTTCTAGTATGCACCTCATTTACCCTGCTTTGTTCTTCCTGCTCTTTTCTCCTTTCTTGGCTTTACGGTAGACTGAGGGTAATCAGGAGGTGGGAGCAATTAAAGCTCTTGTTGTTGTTTTTTTGGGTAATTTTTGCCTGTCACCTGGTAGAGAGGAACTTAATCCCGTATGGCACGGCTCATGGAATCTCACCACCATGAAAGAAATTAATTTATCAGGTAAGCATACATTTTGTTTTGAGGGTATCTAAATAGCTTATAAAACACCAAGTTTTAGGCTTGCTAGTAACTGCTGTAATGCATGAAGATGAATTTGCCAGTAAAAAAGTCTGATGCTCGCCATCTACAGTCTATTACTGTTTAAGTCTAAAGGAATACTAATAATGTACTGTAGTATGGGTGCTTAAACCATTAATACTAATTCTCATCTAAAACTCTTACACCTAAATGTGACCAAACCAATATTTAAGAGGAGATGAGGTCAAAATTTAAACTTTTATGGCTCAAATAGAGCATGCAGTTAAGTTTAATTGTATGTTCTCTTTGTATCCTTTTGCTTTAAAAGCATAACTAGATATCTCAGTATAATTGCTGTGCCTAGCTGGTGATTGTGGATTCACACTTGATTTTGGCTCGCTCTCTGCATGGGTTAAACACAGATTTTATTATTGAAATATTGTTTTACATAAAACACAGAGCATTTTATTTTTTATTTAAAGTAAAAGAAAACCCTTATCTGCCCCAGTACAATTTATTCCATAGCAATGTTGTATTCATTTTCTGTGGTTAGTATTTTATTAATTTCTTAGTATCTGTGGCTGTGTTTGATAGGCATTTATAAACTGTTTTCAAACAAACCTTAAAAGTTTTTTTCTAGATCTGGTATTACAATGCATATTCTTGCTGTTAAATATTGTTCTTAAGGGTGCATTCTGTTTTGTCAACTTATTTGTACTTCCCTAGAAAACTAGGGATGCCTATATCTCCAGTAGTGTGCTCAACAAAGTGTTTATTAGGGAAGAACTGCTTAACCCAGATCTAAGGAAAAATAACTTTTTATGGTTAAATACGTAATTTTACATTTTAAACCTTAACAACTTGTGTAGCTGGTTTCTTGCCTCAGTGAGACATAGCTATATAGCTTATATGTGTGCTGTTAATGATTTTGATCTCTTTTTAGGTATGGAAAGCAAGGCTAAATGGGTATGAGGAAGCTATGAAGCTCTTCCAGAAACTAGATGAGAAAAGCCCTGAATGGTCTAAATATCTGGGTCTGATCAAGAAGTTTGTTACGGAATCCAATGCTGTTGCCCAATTGAAAGGCTTGGAAGCTGCTCTTGTCTTTGTAGAAAATGCACATGTTGCAGGAAAGTACGTATAATGTTGACCGAAAAAATGTTTGAGGTGTGTATTTTTGTTTTTGGTATTCTAGAACAGGGCTTGACAAATCCAGTATGCCACTGACTCCTAGAATTTTACCCCTGGCTCCTAACTTTTTGGGTTATTCTCCATATATCTATATAGAAATACCACTGCTCCTAAACAATTGTCTGGCTCCTAAATTTTAAACAGATTTGTCTACCCCTGTTCTAGAAGTAACTTGGGCTCAATTTCTTAAAGTGAATGTAAATTTTGATGATAAAGTGCCCGTTTTTTTTGAAAATTCGATTAAAAACAGGGGCACTTTAATTCATAAAAATTTACATTTCACTCCTGTTGTGAAAAAATACTTGCCTTTTAAACTTGACAGCAGCTCCAGCTTCCTCCGGTCGTCGCAAGCCATTTCTGACGTCAGAAATGATGGATAGGTCATCCTCCAATGATGCTGAATTGAAGGCAAATGGTGGATTTAGATTTTTCTTCTCCTTACTCACATACGGCTAGATTACAAGTTGTGCGTTAGGGTAAAAAAGCAGCGTTAAGAGCTCCTAACGCTGCTTTTTTACGGCCACTGGTATTACGAGTCTTGAAGGTTTAGGGTGACCGCACACTTCTTTGGCCTTGCCGCAAAACGACTTGCGTAAACTTTGTAAAGTCTTTTCTATGGGACTTCCATAGCGCCGGTATTACGAGTCTGTCCTGGGAGGCCAAAAAGTGAGAGGTACACCCTACCCTGTGAAGAGTCCTAACGCATTTAAAAGTCAGTAGTTATGAGTTATGGTACAACGCCGTAGCATAAAACTCATAACTAAAGTGCTAGAAAGTACATTAACACCCATAAACTACCTATTAACCCCTAAACCGAGGCCCTCCTGCATCACACATATTAAAATAAAAATTTTAACCCCTAATCTGCCGCTCCGGACACCGCCACCACCTACATTATACTTATTAAACCCTAATCTGCTGCCCCCAACATTGCCGACACCTACATTATATTTATTAACCCCTACTCTGCCGCCCCCAATGCCGCCGCCACCTACTACCTACACTTATTAACCCTAATCTGCCGCCCCCAACGTTGCCACCACTATAATAAACATATTAACCCCTAAACCGCCGCACTCCTGCCTCGCAAACATTAGTTAAATATTAACCCCTAATCTGTCAGCCCTAACATCGCCGCCACCTACCTACATTTATTAACCCCTAATCTGCCGCCCCCAACGTCGCCGCCACTATACTAAATGTATTAATCCCTAAATCTAACCCTAACTTAAATATAATTAAAATAAATCGAAATAAATATTCCTATCAATAACTAAATTATTCCTATTTAAAACTAATTACGGTACTTACCTGTAAAATAAACCCTAAAATAGCTACAATATAACTAATAGTTACATTGTAGCTATGTTAGGATTTTTTTTTATTTTACAGGCAAGTTTGTATTTATTTTCTCCAACATTGGTGTGTCCGGTCCACGGCGTCATCCTTACTTGTGGGGATATTCTCTTCCCCAACAGGAAATGGCAAAGAGTCCCAGCAAAGCTGGTCACATGATCCCTCCTAGGCTCCGCCCACCCCAGTCATTCTCTTTGCCGTTGCACAGGCAACATCTCCACGGAGATGGTTAAGAGTTTTTTGGATTTTTCTGGGCTAAAACAATTGCTTTACTAGGCATATTATGCAGATTCTAACTAATTATTGGTATTATAATCTTGGGGAACATTTAGAAAAATGGCAGGCACTGTGTTGGACACCTTTTTCAGATGGGGGCCTTTCTAGTTATAGACAGAGCCTCATTCTGGGACTGTATAGGGGTTAAATGTAAAAACGGCTCCGGTTCCGTTAATTTAAGGGTTAAAGCTCTGAAATTTGGTGTGCAATACTTTTAATGCTTTAAGACACTGTGGTGAAATGTTGGTGAATTTTGAACAATTCCTTCATACTTTTTCACATATTCAGTAATAAAGTGTTTTCAGTTTGAAATTTAAAGTGACAGTAACGGTTTTATTTTAAAACGTTTTTTGTGCTTTGTTGACAAGTTTAAGCCTGTTTAACATGTCTGTACCATCAGATAAGCTATGTTCTATATGTATGAAAGCCAATGTGTCTCCCCATTTAAATTTATGTGATAATTGTGCCATATCGTCCAAACAAAGTAAGGACAGTAATGCCACAGATGATGATATTGCCCAAGATGATTCCTCAAATGAGGGGAGTAAACATGATACTACATCATCCCCTACTGTGTCTACACCAGTTATGCCCACACAGGAGGCCCCTAGTACATCTAGTGCGCCAATACTTATTACCATGCAACAATTAACGGCTGTAATGGATAACTCCATAGCAAATCTTTTATCCAAAATGCCTACTTATCAGAGAAAGCGCGATTGCTCTGTTTTAAACACTGAAGAGCAAGAGGACGCTGATGATAACTGTTCTGACATACCCTCACACCAATCTCAAGGGGCCATGAGGGAGGTTTTGTCTGATGGAGAAATTTCAGATTCAGGAAAAATTTCTCATCAAGCTGAACCTGATGTTGTGACATTTAAATTTAAATTAGAACATCTCCGCGCACTGCTTAAGGAGGTGTTATCTACTCTGGATGATTGTGACAATTTGGTCATTCCAGAGAAATTATGTAAGAAGTTCCTAGAGGTTCCGGTGCCCCCCGACGCTTTTTCTATACCCAAGCGGGTGTCGGACATAGTAAATAAAGAGTGGGAAAGGCCCGGCATACCTTTTGTCCCCCCCCCTATATTTAAGAAATTATTTCCTATAGTCGACCCCAGAAAGGACTTATGGCAGACAGTCCCCAAGGTCGAGGGGGCGGTTTCTACTCTAAACAAACGCACTACTATTCCTATCGAAGATAGTTGTGCTTTCAAAGATCCTATGGATAAGAAATTAGAGGGTTTGCTTAAAAAGATTTTTGTACAGCAAGGTTACCTTCTACAACCAATTTCATGCATTGTTCCTGTCACTACGGCAGCGTGTTTCTGGTTCGAGGAACTAGAAAAATCGCTCAGTAAAGAATCTTCGTATGAGGAGGTTATGGACAGAGTTCAAGCACTTAAATTGGCTAACTCTTTTGTTTTAGATGCCGCTTTGCAATTAGCTAGATTAGCGGCGAAAAATTCAGGGTTTGCTGTCGTGGCGCGCAGAGTGCTTTGACTAAAGTCTTGGTCAGCGGATGTGTCTTCCAAGACAAAATTGCTTAACATTCCTTTCAAAGGTAAAACATTATTTGGACCTGATTTGAAAGAGATTATTTCAGACATCACTGGGGGAAAGGGCCACGCCCTCCCACAGGATAGGTCTTTTAAGGCTAATAATAAGCCTAATTTTCGTCCCTTTCGCAGAAACGGACCAGTCTCTAATTCTGTATCCTCTAAGCAAGAGGGTAATACTTCACAACCCAAACCAGCCTGGAAACCAATGCAAGGCTGGAACAAGGGTAAGCAGGCCAAGAAGCCTACCACTGCTACCAAAACAGCATGAAGGGATAGCCCCCGATCCTGGACCGGATCTAGTGGGGGGCAGACTTTCTCTCTTTGCTCAGGCTTGGGCAAGAGATGTTCAGGATCCTTGGGCGCTAGAAATAGTTTCTCAAGGTTATCTCCTGGAATTGAAGGAACTATACCCCCAAGGGGAAGGTTCCACAGGTCTCAATTATCTTCAAACCAAATAAAGAGACAGGCATTCTTACATTGTGTAGAAGACCTGTTAAAGATGGGAGTGATACATCCAGTTCCAATAAGAGAACAAGGAATGGGATTTTATTCCAATCTGTTCATAGTTCCCAAAAAAGAGGGAACATTCAGACCAATTTTGGATCTAAAGATCCTAAACAAATTTCTCAAGGTACCATTGTTCAAAATGGAAACTATTCGAACGATCCTACCTACTATCCAGGAAAATCAATTTATGACTACCGTGGATTTAAAGGATGCGTACCTACATATTCCTATCCACAAGGAACATCATCAGTTCCTAAGGTTCGCTTTTCTGGACAAGCATTACCAGTTTGTGGCACTTCCATTTGGATTAGCCACTGCTCCAAGGATTTTCACAAAGGTACTAGGGTCCCTTCTAGCGGTTCTAAGACCAAGGGGCATTGCAGTAGTACCTTACTTGGACGACATCCTGATTCAAGCGTCGTCCCTGTCAAAAGCAAAGGCTCATATGGACATCGTCCTAGCCTTTCTCAGATCTCACGGATGGAAGGTGAAGAAAGAAAAAAGTTCTCTGTCCCCGTCAACAAGAGTTCCCTTCTTGGGAACAATAATAGATTCCTTAGAAATGAGGATTTTTCTGACAGAGGTCAGAAAATCAAAACTTCTAAGCTCTTGTCAAGTACTTCATTCTGTTCCTCGTCCTTCCATAGCGCAGTGCATGGAAGTAATAGGATTGATGGTTGCAACAATGGACATAGTTCCTTTTGCACGAATTCATCTAAGACCATTACAACTGTGCATGCTCAGACAGTGGAATGGGGATTATACAGACTTGTCTCCGACGATTCAAGTAGATCAAAAGACCAGAGATTCACTCCGTTGGTGGCTGACCCTGGACAATCTGTCACAGGGAATGAGCTTCCGCAGACCAGAGTGGGTCATTGTCACGACCGACGCCAGCCTAGTGGGCTGGGGCGCGGTCTGGGAATCCCTGAAAGCTCAGGGTCTATGATCTCGGGAAGAGTCTCTTCTCCCGATAAACATTCTGGAACTGAGAGCGATATTCAATGCTCTCAGAGCTTGGCCTCAACTAGCAAAGGCCAAATTCATAAGGTTTCAGTCAGACAACATGACGACCGTTGCATATATCAATCATCAGGGGGGAACAAGGACTTCCCTGGCGATGAAAGAAGTGACCAAGATAATTCAATGGGCGGAGGATCACTCCTGCCACTTGTCTGCGATCCACATCCCAGGAGTGGAAAATTGGGAAGCAGATTTTCTGAGTCGTCAGACATTCCATCCGGGGGAGTGGGAACTCCATCCGGAAATCTTTGCCCAAATAACTCAATTATGGGGCATTCCAGACATCGATCTGATGGCGTCTCGTCAGAACTTCAAGGTTCCTTGCTACGGGTCCAGATCCAGGGATCCCAAGGCGACCCTAGTAGATGCACTAGTAGCACCTTGGACCTTCAACCTAGCTTATGTATTCCCACCGTTTCCTCTCATCCCCAGACTGGTAGCCAGGATCAATCAGGAGAGGGCCTCAGTGATCTTGATAGCTCCTGCGTGGCCACGCAGGACTTGGTATGCAGACCTGGTCAATATGTCATCGGCTTCACCATGGAAGCTACCTTTGAGACAGGACCTTCTTGTTCAGGGTCCATTCGAACATCCGAATCTGGTTTCCCTCCAACTGACGGCTTGGAGATTGAACGCTTGATTTTATCAAAGCGTGGGTTTTCAGATTCTGTAATAGATGCTCTGATTCAGGCTAGAAAGCCTGTAACTAGAAAAATTTACCATAAAATATGGAAAAAATATATCTGTTGGTGTGAATCTAAAGGATTCCCATGGAACAAGATAAAAATTCCTAAGATTCTATCCTTTCTACAAGAAGGTTTGGAGAAAGGATTATCTGCAAGTTCTCTGAAGGGACAGATCTCTGCTTTATCTGTTTTACTTCACAAAAGACTGGCAGCTGTGCCAGATGTTCAAGCATTTGTTCAGGCTCTGGTTAGGATCAAGCCTGTTTACAGACCTTTGACTCCTCCCTGGAGTCTAAATCTAGTTCTTTCAGTTCTTCAAGGGGTTCCGTTTGAACCCTTACATTCCGTAGATATTAAGTTATTATCTTGGAAAGTTTTGTTTTTGGTTGCAATTTCTTCTGCTAGAAGAGTTTCAGAGTTATCTGCTCTGCAGTGTTCTCCGCCCTATCTGGTGTTCCATGCAGATAAGGTGGTTTTGCGTACTAAGCCTGGTTTTCTTCCGAAAGTTGTTTCCAACAAAAATATTAACCAGGAGATAGTTGTACCTTCTTTGTGTCCGAATCCAGTTTCAAAGAAGGAACGTTTGTTACACAATTTGGACGTAGTCCGTGCTCTAAAATTCTATTTAGAGGCTACTAAAGATTTCAGACAAACATCTTCCTTGTTTGTTGTTTATTCTGGTAAAAGGAGAGGTCAAAAAGCGACTTCTACCTCTCTTTCCTTTTGGCTTAAAAGCATTATCCGATTGGCTTATGAGACTGCCGGACGGCAGCCTCCTGAAAGAATCACAGCTCACTCCACTAGGGCTGTGGCTTCCACATGGGCCTTCAAGAACGAGGCTTCTGTTGACCAGATATGTAAGGCAGCGACTTGGTCTTCACTGCACACTTTTGCCAAATTTTACAAATTTGATACTTTTGCTTCTTCGGAGGCTATTTTTGGGAGAGAGGTTTTGCAAGCCGTGGTGCCTTCCATTTAGGTGACCTTATTTGCTCCCTCCCTTCATCCGTGTCCTAAAGCTTTGGTATTGGTTCCCACAAGTAAGGATGACGCCGTGGACCGGACACACCAATGTTGGAGAAAACAGAATTTATGCTTACCTGATAAATTACTTTCTCCAACGGTGTGTCCGGTCCACGGCCCGCCCTGGTTTTTTAATCAGGTCTGATGAATTATTTTCTCTAACTACAGTCACCACGGTATCATATGGTTTCTCCTATATATATTTCCTCCTGTCCGTCGGTCGAATGACTGGGGTGGGCGGAGCCTAGGAGGGATCATGTGACCAGCTTTGCTGGGACTCTTTGCCATTTCCTGTTGGGGAAGAGAATATCCCCACAAGTAAGGATGACGCCGTGGACCGGACACACCGTTGGAGAAAGTAATTTATCAGGTAAGCATAAATTCTGTTTTAACTAGGTAGACTAGTTAGTAAATAGTTATTAACTATTTAATAACTACCTAGTTAAAATAAAGACACATTTACCTGTAAAATAAAACCTAACCTAAGTTACAGTAACGCCGAACACTACACTATAATTAACTAAATTAAATACAATTGCCTAAATTAAATTAGCTAAAGTACAAAAACAAACACTAAATTACAAAAATAATAAACAAATTACAGAAATTTAAACTAATTACATCTAATCTAATAGCCCTATTAAAATAAAAAAGCCCCCCCCCCAATAAAAAAAAACCTAGCCTAAACTAAACTACCAATAGCCCTTAAAAGGGCCTTTTGCAGGGCTTTGCCCCAAAGTAATCAGCTCTTTTACCTGTAAAAAAAAATACAAACAACCCCCCCAACAGTAAAACCCACCACCCACACAACCAACCCCCCAAATAAAATACTAGCTAAAAAAAAACTAAGCTCCCCATTGCCCTTAAAAGGGCATTTGGATGGGCATTGCCCTTAAAAGGGCAGTTAGCTCTTTTGCAAGCCCAGACCCCTAATCTAAAAAATAAACCCACCCAATACACCGTTTAAAAAAAACACTAACCCCCTGAAGATCGTCTTCATCCAAGCCGCACGAAGTTGTCCTCCAGACGGGCAGAAGTCTTCATCCAAGCCGGGCAGAAGTCTTCATCCAGACGGCATCTTCTATCTTCATCCATCCGGCGCGGAGCGGCTCCATCTTCAAGACATCCGACGCGGAGCATCCTCTTCTTCCGACGACTAAAACAGAATGAAGGTACCTTTAAGTGACGTCATCCAAGATGGCGTCCCTTAGATTCCGATTGGCTGATAGAATTCTATCAGCCAATTGGAACAGCCAATAGAATGATTGCATCAGCCAATAGGATTTTTTTCTACCTTAATTCCGATTGGCTGATAGAATTCTATCAGCCAATTGGAACAGCCAATAGAATGATTGCATCAGCCAATAGGATTTTTTCTACCTTAATTCCGATTGGCTGATAGAATTCTATCAGCCAATCGGAATCTAAGAAATGCCATCTTGGATGACGTCACTTAAAGGTACCTTCATTCTGTTTTAGTCGTCGGAAGAAGAGGATGCTCCGCGTTGGATGTCTTGAAGATGGAGCTGCTCCGCGCCGGATGGATGAAGATAGAAGATGCCGTCTGGAGGACCACTTCTGTCCGGCTTGGATGAAGACTTCTGCCCGTCTGGAGGACCACTTCGCCCAAGTGGATGAAGACGTCTCCCGGTAAGTCGATCTTCAGGGGGTTAGTGTTAGGTTTTATTAAGGGTGTATTGGGTGGGTTTATTTTTTAGATTAGTGGTTTGGGCTTGCAAAAGAGCTAACTGCCCTTTTAAGGGCAATGCCCATCCAAATGCCCTTTTCAGGGCAATGGGGAGCTTATGTTTTTTTAGCTAGTATTTTATTTGGGGGGGTTGGTTGTGTGGGTGGTGGGTTTTACTGTTGGGGGGGTTGTTTGTATTTTTTTTTAGGTAAAAGAGCTGATTACTTTGGGGCAATGCCCCGCAAAATGCCCTTTTAAGGGCTATTGGTAGTTTAGTTTAGGCTAGGGTTTTTTTTATTTTTTATTTTTTTTCATTTTAATAGGGCTATTAGATTAGGTGTAATTAGTTTAAATTTCTGTAATTTGTTTATTATTTTCAGTAATTTAGTGTGTTTTTTTTTGTACTTTAGCTAATTTAATTTAATGTAGGTAATTGTATTTATTTTAGTTAATTTATTTAATTATAGTGTAGTGTTAGGTGTTAGTGTAACTTAGGTTAGGTTTTATTTTACAGGTAAATTTGTCTTTATTTTAACTAGGTAGTTATTAAATAGTTAATAACTATTTAATAACTATTCTACCTAGTTAAAATAAATACAAACTTGCCTGTAAAATAAAAATAAACCCTAAACTACCTACAATGTAACTATTAGTTATATTGTAGCTAGCTTAGGGTTTATTTTATAGGGAAGTATTTAGTTTTAAATAGGAATAATTTAGTTAAATGATAGATATATTTATTTTGATTTATTTTAATTATATTTAAGTTAGGGGGTGTTAGGTTTAGGGGTTAATAACTTTAATATAGTGGCGGCGACGTTGGGTGCGGCAGATTAGGGGTTATTAAATGTAGGTAGGTGGTGGGGATGTTAGGGCCGGCAGATTAGGGGTTAATAATATTTAACTAATGTTTGCGAGGCAGGAGTGCGGCGGTTTAGGGGTTAATATGTTTATTATAGTGGCGGCGACGTTGGGGACGGCAGATTAGGGGTTAATAAGTGTAGGTAGGTGGCAGCGACATTGGGGGCAGCAGAGTAGGGGTTAATAAATATAATGTAGGGTTCGGCGATGTTGGGGGCAGCAGATTAGGGGTTCATAAGTATAATGTAGGTGGCGGCGGTGTCCTGAGCGGCAGATTAGGGTTTAATAATTATATTTTAGGTGTCGGCGATATCGGGGACGGCAGATTAGGGGTTAATAAATATAATGTAGGGTTCGGCGATGTTGGGGACAGCAGATTAGGGGTTCATAGGCATAATGTAGGTGGCGGCGGTGTCCAGATCGGCAGATTAGGGGTTAATAATATAATGCAGATGACGGGGCGGCAGATTAGGGGTTAATAAGTGTAAGATTAGGAGTGTTTAGACTCGGGGTTCATGTTAGGGTGTTAGGTGTAGACATAAATTTTATTTCCCCATAGGAATCAATGGGGCTGCGTTAAGGAGTTTTACGCTGCTTTTTTGCAGGTGTTAGACTTTTTTTAAGCCGGCTCTCCTCGTTGATTCCTATGAGGAAATCGTGCATGAGCACGTACGACCAGCTCACCGCTGACTTAAGCAGCGCTGGTATTGGAGTGCGGTAATGAGCAAAATTTTGCTCGACGCTCACTTCTTGTCTTTTAACGACGGGTTTGTAAAAACTCATAATACCAGCGCTGCATGTAAGTGAGCGTTGAGTGAAAACTGCTTGTTAGCACCGCATAGCCTCTAACGCAAAACTCGTAATCTGGGCCTTTGTATTTTAATTGATAAAAATAAACTATCAACATACACCTGTGTGTATGTATATATTATTATTATTATTATATTATTATTTTTATATATATATATAATATATATATATTTTTATTTTTTATTAGAACAACCGGTGAAGTGGTCTCAGGAGTTGTTAATAAGGTGTTTAACCAGCCAAAAGCCAGAGCTAAAGAACTGGGTGCAGATATTTGTTTGATGTATATAGAGATAGAGAAAGCTGAAGCCGTGCAAGAAGAGTTGCTAAAGGGTCTGGATAACAAGAACCCAAAGATTGTGGTGGCTTCTGTAGAAACCTTGAGGCGAGCACTGAGGTAAGTTTAATGTCTGTGGAGGAATTGGTCTTTCTTCACATAGTCACAATATTTAGTCTATTCCCCTTTTTTATTCCTCAGTGAGTTTGGATCTAAGATAATGTCCTTGAAGCCAATTATTAAAGTGTTGCCAAAATTATTTGAGTCTCGAGAAAAGGCTGTCCGAGATGAAGCCAAACTCTTCGCTGTGGAGATATACCGCTGGATCCGAGATGCCCTGAGGCCTCCGTTACAAAACATTAACCCTGTGCAAGTGAGCAGATAAGCACCACACATTGGGGGATGCATTATGCACCATAGGGTTTACATTGATTTAAAGGGACATAAAACCCACATTTAAACAACTTTGTAATTTACTTCTATTATCTAATTTGCTTAATTCTTTTGATATCCTTTGCTGAAAAGCATATCTAGATAGGCTCAGTAGCTGCTGATTGGAGGCTACACATAGATGCCTCGTGTGATTGGCTGACCCATGTGCATTGCTATTAATTCAACAAAGGATATCTAAAGAATGAAGCATATTAGATAACAGAAGTAAATTGGGATGTTGTATAAAATTGTATTCTCTATCTGAATCATTAAAAAATTTTTTTTAGGTTTAATGTCCCTTTAATTGAGAAATTAATAGTAAGCAAAAGATTGTATATGCTCTATTTTCATTCTTTTAGGAACACTTTATCTAATTTGTACAGATAAAATTCAATTTGACTAACTTTATTTTTTTTTCCCCCAAGCTTAAAGAGTTAGAAGAAGAATGGGTGAAACTTCCACAGTCTGCTCCCAAACAAACTCATTTCCTGCGTTCTCAGCAAGACCTTAAAGCTAAGTTTGAGCAGCAGCAGGCATGTGGTGGTGATGCTGGAGGTAGGTCCTTTTTATACAAAGAAGAAGCTTGTACGGAGTTACTAAATTTATTTAATTTTTCTTTTTTCTTAAATAAGGTTTCTTTTGTATGCTAAGCGTCCATAGGAATTCCATAAGATGTGGGATATACTTCCCACCCAGGGGCGTATGTTTGTTTTGTGCTGCCCTAGGCACATAGAGGGAGTTGTGCCTTTTTTTTTTTTTTTTTGCTGCTGCATTTTAAAATTACATGGGTAGCGCATTTTAGCACAAAGGGACATTGTGGTGTACAATTATCTCCCCTTTAATTTGTTCCTATTTCCTAATGATCACTGTTACTTGCTGAAATGTATTAAACAGCTTGTTTAACTTTATTTTTCATTTGAAATAGCTGATGTTTGCCTGTAAAAACCACAACTTATACTGAAAATATGAAAATAGCTATGTAACCATTAATCTGTACTATCATAAAGCAGTCTTTCAGTGGGGTGGTTGGAGAGAGATTGTTGTATCTGAAATAGCTGTTTTGCTCACTGAACTCCCACAAACTAAATCAGCATTTCAATAATTATTTGGCTTGCTTAATGTATAGATAACATGAGCATATCTTTATATCTTTGAGAAAAATAGGTTGATGGTTTCAATGAGCAAAACCAACTACTCAAAATACAAAAAAAAAAAAAACAAGAATGAACAATTTCACATACATTAAATTACATCATGTAATTCTCTGCAGTGGGTATAACAAGTAATTGGGAGCAAACTAAGGGAAACAAATTTATAGTAAAGCTAAAGCGCCACTTTATGGGGACTACTTCTCAGGTAAAGAAAGTTTATTATACTTGTTCAGTTGTATCATTGTCCACTCATAGAACTGTGGGAACCGCCTTATCACAGCCAGCCAGCCTAGTAGAATACATTTGCACAACCATAAATTTCCTGTTAGTTTCAATATCAACTTAAACAGCATTAACGTTGATGTTTTTACATGCACAAACAATTCTGTTCACTTATTTTATTTTTATTTTGTTTGTCAAATAAGCCTTTATATGCACATTGCATAAAGAACATTTTCTGTATGGATTCATTCATATAGATAATAGATCTCATAAGACCCAAAGAAATCCAGCACTCAAGTGGTCTTGCGGTGCAAATTTGTATGAGATGCTGCTCAATGTCATCAACTGCTAGCTACAAGTCTATATATAAACACATCACCTTCACCAGCAAACAACGTTTAGGGCTACCATGTCACATGGATGTGTGTCCGGATTCTGCCCTGGCCTGCGCCCCTTCCATGATGGTCAAAATTAAAATCTCACCACCACACTCTCACTCACCAACAGGAGTGCCCACTGCCCGCCCCAGGCTCACATTTTTTACAAATTCAAAGAAGACAAACTAAGTAGTAGTAGTAGTAACTAAGAGTAACTAAGTGCACTCCACTGTGTACTGTAATGTACATTGTAAAAGTAACTAGTAGTATAGTTTGACTGTAGTAGCTGTACTGCTGTACATATTAGCCATCTCTCTCTGCCATCCATGAATGATAGCCCAGTGACTGGTCTGAAGCCCACAAAAGCGGTGCAATGACCCACCCGGCTGTCTCACTCACTCACCCCACCTCCACCATGGAAACCAATTACAAAAATAGTACCTTCAATTAAAGTTCAGGCAGTCAGTGCGTCGTGAGTCGTCACCGTCTGTCACTCACTCACAGGTTCTACGAGACTCAGGCAGCTATGTCCGCTACTACGTTTCTCTCCTCCAAGGCGGCTCTGTCTGCTCTGCTGCGTGTAGTCTCACAGTGAGTACGTGGTCACATGATCTCTCATCTGTCTGTCACTCAGTCACTGATTCACTGTTACTTACGGCCCGGCCGGGTACCGCGCGCTGCTGCTGGGGTCATGGGGAGACTGCCTGCTGCGTGGCTGCTGTTCAGTGATCTCATCACGTGTGTGCACGTGTGTGTGTTGCTCAAAGTCCCTCCAGTGCAGCATGTGAGGCGGGTGCCGGGGCGGAAGTAGTAAAACGTCACGTGACGTCGCCAAAAGCCGGGTCACATGACCGCAGAATGGCGATTTTTTTTATTTTTTTATTATCAATTTTAATATAACAATTAACAGTGCCAAACTTGCCAACATAGTGCCAGTGCCGCCCCCTCAAATCTGCCGCAATAGGCACCGGACTTGTTGGCCTCTGCATAAATACGGCTCTGTTCCCACCACTAGGAGGAGGCTAAAAGCCCACACAAGAGCTTTAATCCCTTCCCACCTTTCCTCACTGTAATCTCAGCCTCCCTGGAGGAAAGGCTAAAGATTGAGGTGCTCCAGCTATTTGATTAAAATAAATGGATTTCATGGAAACACAAACCAATGAGACTCTCTTAACCTCTGCTGTAGATTAATTCAGTAAGAAGAGATCAGGAGATTTCCGCACACTGAATGAGACGGGCATAGGAATACCTTATGTGCGCAGTATCTCCCTATGGGATTTCAGCCATAACTACCCTCAGGCGTCGCAGAGACATGTCCCTTAGCTTCCCCTTGGGGAATACAGGTATTTCCTCTCTGATCCTCTGCTTTACATGTACAAGCACTGGACGGACTATCTACTGGATACAGCAATGTAAATCATGCTGGTAAGCTCAATGGAGGGGGGCTTTAGTCAGGTAAGTGGCTACAGCATTCATACAGCCCATAAGCTATCGGTAGGTACTTGTTTTAGTCAAGTATAGCATAGACTATTCTTAAAAAATCACCTCTCCCTCCAAAAACCTTTGATCCCCGTCTCCCTCATCCCCCCTCCCTGCCGCTTTCAACTTTTTTTTTTTTCTGCAGTGTAGCTGTCCTACCCGCTCCCGCCCACCTCCAGCAATGGACCGCTCTCCCCCCTCCCTCCTAACCCTCCCACGCCACAAACTTGTCTGTATCGCACTAACATGCTCCACTGATCGTTAAGGCCTCACCCCCTTTCTCGCACAGTCTTGTCACTGATCGCCGGACAGGTATGTTTCTCTCGCGCTGCAGTCTCTACTGTGCATGACTGCATCGGACAAACATACCTGGCCTTTTATAATATAGGATGGGGAACTAGCCTGCCTACCTGCAGACACACTTTGTGAGGTAATTTCTCACAATAAAGTCCTTTATTAGGGGATACTCTTTGAGGACTGGGACCCTTATCAACCCTCCAGCAGCAATTTTAGTCTTTTTTTTACTCTGTTTTAAAAAAATTGGAGCATGGCCCTTTTAAGAGACCTGACTGATCAGAGCAGTCAGTGGTCCCTTCAGAAACACAGCAGTTGGGGTGGCAACATAGGGGAGCTTATGTGAGAGGTTATTTTTTTGTTTGAACTGTTTTACTGGTTTTTACTTTTAATCACTTGGTTTGGGCCTGCTCTGAGCCTGGGATCATTACAGTGAATAGCTCTGCTTCCTCCTATTGGCTCAATTTTCTCTTGCTATCTGCTTATGTCTCTGGGCAGATTAGAAGTTTTACAAACTGATAACTTCTGTGTCAGCATTTTTCCCTGCCTCCAAAAGATCATTTCTTTCATGTAATTAGCAAGAGTCCATGAGCTAGTGACGTATGGGATATACATTCCTACCAGGAGGGGCAAAGTTTCCCAAACCTTAAAATGCCATAAATACACCCCTCACCACACCCACAATTCAGTTTTACAAACTTTGCCTCCCATGGAGGTGGTGAAGTAAGTTTGTGCTAGATTCTACATTGATATGCGCTTCGCAGCAGGCTGAAGCCCGGTTTTCCTCTCAGAGTGCAGTGAATGTCAGAGGGATGTGAAGAGAGTATTGCCTATTTGAATACAATGGTCTTCCTCTAGGGGATCTATTTCATAGGTTCTCTGTTATCGGTCGTAGAGATTTCTTCTCCTACCTCCCTTTTCAGATCGACGATATACTCTTATATACCATTACCTCTACTGATTCTCGTTTCAGTACTGGTTTGGCTATCTACTATATGTAGATGAGTGTCCTGGGGTAAGTAAGTCTTATTTTTTGTGACACTCTAAGCTATGGTTGGGCACTTTATATGTAAAGTTCTAAATATATGTCTTTAAACTTATATTTGCCATGATTCAGGATAATCAGTATTCCTTCATTCAGACTGTCAGTTTCATTATTTGGGATAATGCATATGAATAAATATTTTTTTCTTACCTTGAAAATTTTCAATTGACTATTTTTCCCTGCGGGCTGTTAGGCTCGCGGGGGCAGAAAATGCTTCATTTTATTGCGTCATTCTTGGCACAAACTTTTTTGGTGCAAAATTTTGTCATTTCTGGCGTCGTAGTTGACGCCGGAAGTTGTTTGTAGTTACGTCATTTTTTTGTGACGCATGTGTATTCAGTCGTTTTTTTGCGCCAAAAAATGTGGGCGTCTGTTTTGACGTCAGAGGATGTGGCGTCATACTTGGCGCCAAAAAATATGGGCGTTGTTCTTAGCGTCACATTATTTAAGTCTCACTTTTTTGTTGCTTCTGGTTGCTAGAGGCTTGTTTATTTTGCATTTTTTCCCATTCCTGAAACTGTCATTTAAGTAATTTGATAATTTTGCTTTATATGTTGTTGTTTTTTCTATTACATATTGCAAGAAATTCAAAACACTGTTCCTGTTTCAAGAGATGCTGAGGGATTCCTGTTGACTGATATCAGTCCTACCAAAGCTAAGTTCATTTATTTTAATGTTATGAATGTTTATGTTTAGCTATGGTTTGTAATAAGTTATCATGATAAACTTTTACATGCAGAATTCATTAGTATTTATCCTTTATATATTACTATTATTTTTATATCTTATGTACAAGATATACTTAGAAATTTATAAGAATATTTTTCTGATTCTATTTTAAAGGCTTTGTCTGACGTCCCGCCTTCTAATAAAATTTCTAGGTCTTTTTCAAACTTCTTTTAGTTAATGAAGTTTCAAATGACCAACGACATAATGAATTATCCTTCTCTGATGGTGTTTTTTTTCTCATTCAGAATTTTTCTTCATCAGATATTGACACTAACAAATCTACTTTTTTATTCTTTAATAGAGTACATTTGTTCCTTGTTCAAAAGGTGTTGATTATTTTGGATATTGAAATATCTAGTTCTTTTGATTTTAAAGACTAGCTTACATTTAAATTCTGCTTGTTTATCTTCTGTGCTTTCTTCAGAGGTTTTTCTCCAGTTCCTGATACTAGGGAATGGAATAGGCTGAGAATTTTCTTTTAGTCCTTCTTTCGGTTTTTAAATTGTATTCTTTGCCGGCAGTTAGTTTTCAGTTTTGAGGAAAGATTCCCCAAGTTAATGGGGCTATCTCTACTCCTGCTAAATATACTATTATTCTTATAGCAAATAGTATTTATTTTTTTCCTTCAGATGGTCGTATCCTGTTTAAGGAAAATTATTTTCAGGTACTTTTCTTAGACCTGTAATTTATTTGGCTGATGTTGCAATTGCTGCATCTTTCTGGTTGGATACTTTAAGATCAAGTATCAGTTTATGATTTGTTTTAGCATTGTTAAAAGGACAAAATCTTCTACTTTTTTGAAGTTCAGATTAAGTGCTATTGCATTGTCTTGTTATCTTGCATTTGTTGATTATGCAAGTCCAGTGTGTTGTCTGATCCTTTAACTTGATTAACATGCTAATAATTTAATTTGTGTTGTCATTTTATTAAAATATTTCGCAAATGAGGTTTAATCTATGTCTTTAGCTATTTTAGCTAGAAGAACTTTGTGATTTCAATCTTGGAATGCTAATTTGATTTCTAAAATCCATATTTCTCCTGTTAAGTGTAGTCAGTCCACGGGTCATCATTACTTATGGGATATTAACTCCTCCCCAACAGGAAGTGCAAGAGGATCACCCAAGCAGAGCTGCTATATAGCTCCTCCCCTCTACGTCACACCCAGTCATTCTCTTGCACCCAACTAATAGATAGGATGTGTGAGAGGACTGTGGTGATTAAACTTAGTTCTTAACGTTTTACAGGGTGTTCCGTTTGAACCCCTTCATTCCATTGATATCAAGCTGTTATCTTGGAAAGTTCTGTTTTTAATGGCTATTTCGTCGGCTCGTAGAGTCTCTGAGTTATCAGCCTTACATTGTGATTCTCCGTATCTGATTTTTCATTCAGATAAGGTAGTTCTGCGTACTAAACCTGGGTTCTTACCTAAGGTAGTCACTAACAAGAATATCAATCAAGAGATTGTTGTTCCATCATTGTGTCCTAACCCTTCTTCAAAGAAGGAACGACTTCTGCACAATCTAGATGTAGTCCGTGCCCTGAAATTTTATTTACAGGCAACTAAAGATTTTCGACAAACTTCTTCCCTGTTTGTCGTTTATTCTGGACAGAGGAGAGGTCAAAAAGCATCTGCTACCTCTCTATCCTTTTGGCTTCGTAGCATAATACGCTTAGCCTATGAGACTGCTGGACAGCAACCTCCTGAAAGGATTACAGCTCATTCTACTAGAGCTGTGGCTTCCACTTGGGCCTTTAAGAACGAGGCCTCTGTTGAACAGATTTGCAAGGCTGCAACTTGGTCTTCTCTTCATACTTTTTCCAAATTTTACAAATTTGACACTTTTGCTTCTTCGGAGGCTGTTTTTGGGAGAAAGGTTCTTCAGGCAGTGGTTCCTTCCGTATAGAGATCCTGCCTGTCCCTCCCGTCATCCGTGTACTTAGCTTTGGTATTGGTATCCCATAAGTAATGATGACCCGTGGACTGACTACACTTAACAGGAGAAAACATAATTTATGCTTACCTGATAAATTCCTTTCTCCTGTAGTGTAGTCAGTCCACGGCCCGTCCTGTTTTTTAAGGCAGGTCTAAATTTTTAAATTATACTCCAGTCACCACTGCACCCTATAGTTTCTCCTTTCTCGTTTGGTTCTCGGTCGAATGACTGGGTGTGACGTAGAGGGGAGGAGCTATATAGCAGCTCTGCTTGGGTGATCCTCTTGCACTTCCTGTTGGGGAGGAGTTAATATCCCATAAGTAATGATGACCCGTGGACTGACTACACTACAGGAGAAAGGAATTTATCAGGTAAGCATAAATTATGTTTTCTTTTTTTCCAAGATATTCAATTATTTGGTTCATAATTGGATTCAATTATTTAACTATTACTCTGGGCTTCAAGATTGAGTTCTAAGACTAAAACTTTAAGCTTATATTAATTAAAGTTAATTAAAGTTTAAAGTCAGCTCCCTAAATATGCATGTAGGTGCGATTTTTATTCCCGCTTGGCTGGTAAGGGGCAGGTTAAGACTTTTTTTGAAATTTGTTTGGTTCTATTCGGTCCAAACTTCTTAAACTTTGGGTACAGAATAAGTTTCAGAGTAAAACCGTCTGTGAGAAGTCTTTTCTTTCATGTAATTGGCAAGAGTCCATGAGCTAGTGACATATGGGATATACAATCCTACCAGGAGGGGCAAAGTTTCCCAAACCTCAAAATGCCTATAAATACACCCCTCACCACACCCACAATTCAGTTTTTACAAATTTTGCCTCCTATGGAGGTGGTGAAGTAAGTTTGTGCTAAGATTTCTACGTTGATATGCGCTTCTCAGCATTGTTGAAGCCCGATTCCTCTCAGAGTACAGCGAATGTCAGAGGGACGTGAAGGGAGTATCACCTATTGAATACGATGATTTCCCTAACGGGGGTCTTTTTCATGGGTTCTCTGTTATCGGTCATAGAGATTCATCTCCTACCTCCCTTTTCAGATCGACGATATACTCTCAAATTTACCATTACCTCTACTAGAGAACTGTTTTAGTACTGGTTTGGCTATCTGCTATATGTGGATGGGTGTCTTTTGGTAAGTATGTTTTCATTTACTTAAGACCCTCCCAGCTATGGTTTGGCACTTTATGCAAATTATATAAAGTTCTAAATATATGTATTGTACTTATATTTGCCATGAGTCAGGTTCATGTATTTCCTTCTGCAGACTGTCAGTTTCATATTTGGGAATATAAACACTTTAAGAAATTTGTTTCTTACCTGGGGTTTAGTCTTTTTTCAATTTGACTACTTTTGCATTTGCGGGTATTAGGCAGCGGGTGCGTCAAATGTTAGACTTTATTGCGTCATTTTTGGCGCAAACTTTTTGGCACGGGAAATTACGTTTTTGACGCAACTTCGTAATTTCCGGCGTCATACGTGACGTCGAGACCTTTCACATGGCGGCGTCATTAGTGACGCAAGTGTGTCATTTCCGGTCATTTTTGGCGCCAAAAAAGTTTACGTTACGTTGTGCGTCATACTTGGCGCCAATTTTTTCTTCATTATTTCTATACCCCATTGTTGTTTGCCTCCTGCTTTCTTTTCTATCAAGAGGCCTATGCTTTTGCATTTTTTCCCATTCCTGAAACTGTCATTTAAGGAAATAGATCATTTTGCTTTATATGTTGTTTTTTCTCTTACATTGAGTAAGATGTCCCAATCCGATCCTGTCTCTGAAGTTTCTGCTGGAACATTGCTGCCTGACATGGGTTCTACAAAATCTAAGTGCATTTGTTGTAAAATTGTAGAAATTATTCCACCGAATGTCATTTGTAATAGTTGTCATGATGAACTTTTACATGCAGATAGTGTTTCTATCAGTAATAGTACATTGCCAGTTGCAGTTCCTTCAACTTCTAATGTGCATGATATACCTGTAAATTTTAAAGAATTTGTTTCTAAATCTATTATGAAGGCTTTGTCTGCATTTCCACCTTCTAATAAACGTAAAAGGTCTTTTAAAACTTCTCATTTAGCTGATGAACTTTCAAATGACCAACAACATAATAATTCATCCTCTTCTGATGAGGATCTATCTGAAACAGAAGATCCTTCCTCAGATATTGACACTGACAAATCTACTTATTTATTTAAAATAGAGTATATGCATTCTTTATTAAAAGAAGTGTTAATTACTTTGGATATTGAGGTAACCAGTCCTATTGACGTTCAGTCTAATAAACGTTTAAATGCTGTTTTAAAACCTCCTGTGGTTTCTCCAGGTGTTTTTCCTATTCCTGAGGCTATTTCTGATATGATTTCTAGGGAATGGAATAAGCCAGGTACTTCCTTTATTCCTTCTTCAAGGTTTAAGAGATTGTATCCTTTACCAGCAAAATCTATAGAGTTTTGGGAAAAAATCCCCAAAGTTGATGGGGCTATTTCTACTCTTGCTAAACGTACTACTATTCCTATGGAAGATAGGACTTCCTTTAAGGATCCTTTAGATAGGAAGCTTGAATCTTATCTAAGGAAGGCCTATTTATATTCAGGTCATCTTCTCAGACCTGCTATTTCTTTGGGTGATGTTGCGGCTGCATCAACTTTCTGGTTGGAAAATTTAGCGCAACATGAATTGGATTCTGACATATCTAGCATTGTTCGTCTACTACAACATGCTAATCATTTTATTTGTGATGCCATTTTTTATATTATCAAAATTGATGTTAGATCCATGTCTTTAGCTGTATTAGCTAGAAGAGCTTTGTGGCTTAAATCTTGGAATGCTGATATGACATCTAAATCTAGATTACTATCTCTTTCTTTCCAAGGTAATAATTTGTTTGGTTCTCAGTTGGATTCTATTATTTCAACTATCACTGGAGGAAAAGGAGTTTTTTTGCCTCAGGATAAAAAACCTAAGGGTAAATCTAAGGCTTCTAACCGTTTTCGTTCCTTTCGTCAGAATAAGGAACAAAAACTCAATCCTCCTCCCAAGGAATCTGCTTCCAGTTGGAAGCCTTCCTCAAATTGGAATAAATCCAAGCCATTTAGGAAACCAAAGTCCGCCCCTAAGTCCTCATGAAGGTGCGGCCCTCATTCCAGCTCAGCTGGTAGGGGGCAGATTAAGGTTTTTCAAGGATTTTTGGATAAAATCTGTCCAAAATCATTGGATTCAGAGCATTGTCTCTCAAGGGTATCGAATAGGATTCAAAGTAAGACCTCCTGTGAGAAGATTTTTTCTTTCACACATTCCTGTAAATCCAGTAAAAGCTCAGGCTTTTCTGAAGTGTGTTTCAGACCTGGAGTCTTCAGGGGTGATCATGCCAGTTCCTCCTCAGGAACAAGGTTTGGGGTTTTATTCGAACCTATTCATTGTACCAAAGAAAGAAAATTTGTTCAGACCAGTTCTGGATCTGAAAATTTTGAATCGTTATGTAAGAGTACCAACTTAAAAGATGGTGACTATAAGGACTATTCTGCCTTTTGTTCAGCAAGGACATTATATGTCCACAATAGACTTGCAGGATGCATACCTTCATATTCCGATTCATCCAGAACACTTTCAGTTTCTGAGATTCTCTTTTCTAGACAAGCATTACCAATTTGTTGCTCTTCCATTTGGCCTAGCAACAGCTCCAAGAATCTTTTCAAAGGTTCTGGGTGCCCTATTATCTGTAATCAGAGAACAGGGTATTGCGGTGTTTCCTTATTTGGACGATATCTTGGTACTAGCTCAGTCTTTACATACTGCAGAATCTCACACAAATCAACTAGTGTTGTTTCTTCGGAAGCATGGTTGGAGGATCAATTTACCAAAAAGTTTCTTGATTCCTCAGACAAGGGTCACCTTTTTAGGCTTCCAGATAGATTCAGTGTCCATGACTCTGTCTCTAACAGACAAGAGACGTTTAAGATTGGTCGCAGCATGTCGGCTTCTTCAGTCTCAGTCATTCCCTTCAGTGGCTATGTGCATGGAAGTTTTAGGTCTCATGACTGCAGCATCGGACGCGATCCCCTTTGCTCGTTTTCACATGAGACCTCTACAGCTTTGTATGCTAAATCAATGGTGCAGGGATTATACAAAGATATCACAATTAATATCCTTGAATCCCAATGTACGACACTCTCTGACATGGTGGATAGATCACCATCGTTTGGTTCAAGGGGCTTCTTTTGTTCGCCCAACCTGGACTGTGATCACAACAGATGCGAGTCTTTCAGGTTGGGGAGCTGTTTGGGGTCTCTGACAGCACAAGGGCTTTGGAAATCTCAAGAGGCGAGATTACCAATAAATATTTTAGAACTCTGTGCAATTCTCAGGGCTCTTCAGTTCTGGCCTCTACTAAAGAGAGAACCGTTCATTTGTTTTCAGACAGACAATATCACAACTGTGGCTTATGTCAATCATCAGGGTGGGACTCACAGTCCCCAAGCTATGAAAGAAGTATCTTGGATACTTGCTTGGGCGGAATCCAGCTCCTGTCTAATCTCTGCGGTGCATATCCCAGGTGTAGATAATTGGGAGGCGGATTATCTCAGCCGCCAGACTTTACATCCAGGGGAGTGGTCTCTCCATCCAGATGTGTTTTCTCAGATTGTTCAGATGTTGGGGCTTCAAGAGATAGATCTCATGGCCTCTCATCTAAACAAGAAACTTCCCAGATACCTGTCCAGGTCCAGGGATGTTCAGGCGGAAGCAGTGGATGCGCTGACACTTCCTTGGTGTTATCAACCTGCTTACATCTTCCCGCCTCTAGTTCTTCTTCCAAGAGTGATTTCCAAAATCATCATGGAACAGTCTTTTGTGTTGCTGGTGGCTCCAGCATGGCCACACAGGTTTTGGTATGCGGATCTGGTTCGGATGTCCAGTTGCCCGCCTTGGCCACTTCCGTTATGGCCGGACCTACTATCTCAAGGTCCGTTTTTCCATCAGGATCTCAAATCATTAAATTTGAAGGTATGGAAATTGAACGCTTAGTTCTAAGTCATAGAGGTTTGGCCGCCTTATGGGGTAGCAAGTTAACCTTGTGGTTCGAGAAATAGTTTTCTGATGATTATGCTCTCTTTAAGGAGGGCCGTGTGGCTTTTCCTACTCTAGTGAGTTTGTCGTTTTCCCTATCAGGGACGTTGGGCTGTGTTGTCTTCTTCCCCAAGCTTCGCTTAGGGTTTTTTTCTAACGAGTTTGGGATGCTCTGCATTCTTTTTCCTTGGGTGTGGTCCTCTAGTTACGTACTCTGAGGCAATATGGAGACTAGCCTTTGTTTTACTCACTCTTCGGGTGTTTTGTCCTCGATATTCTCCCTTGGTCTTTAGAGTCTTGGTGCGTCACTGTCGTGCCCTAGCTTCTTTTTGGGGTGTTAGACTTCCACAGGGTGTGTTCTCTTCCTTTTGGGTTGGAATCTACAAGTGAGTCTTGTTCCCGTTCTCTGGGGTAGTCCGGTTATTCCCCTGTGAGGTGTGCTTCTTCAGATGGGGTAGTTGTGTTCCCTGGGGTGTTGTTTGTTTTAAACAATTCTGGGGCTCGGACTTTTAGTTTTTTTTTCGGATCTTTCTAGATGTCCGGAAACTTATGATCCTATGGCTGGTTCGGGGTGATCCAAATTTCCAGGGACCACGGACTGGCCAATTGAGTCTGCTAGCAGCTTGGCCAGGATTCTGTGTGCTTTCGGATACGCTTCTTATGGCTTGCCTGGTCCTTTGAACAATTTGGGCTCCCCTTCAGGGGGAGTTCTGTCTGTGTTCATTCATTAGTGTCATCTGGATGATTTTCATTCAGCCTTTGTTTTCAACAGACTATGGCTCATGTCTGGTGACCGTGTGAGCTGTTCTTATACGTGCCTTTCCCTTGGGGGGGGGGGGTTGTTTGTCCTTCTTAAGGAGGGGGGGTCCTCTCTCTTGTCCTGTCCTGTGTGCAGGAGGTTGGAACAGGTGTTTTTATCCTGTATGTTCTGTTTCATCTGTGGAGATGGCAATCTCCATGTTGAGACTGTCAGTTTTGCTGGGTCTTCATAGGGATTGCATTTTGCTATGTTCATCTCCTATGGGGTTCTCTTTGAGAGGACCCATTTGAAGGAGCTCTTTGGGCTCCCGAGTTTGGTTGGGGTGGCCGAGTTCTTCCCATTACATCCTTCCCTGGGGGTTGGGGATTGGGGTCCTTTCTATTCCCCTGTTTTTCAGACCTGCCTGTCGCTTGGGCTGGTTCGGTGTAGAGCAGGATCTGAGATCTGTTGTACGTCCTCGGGTGACTTGAGGTTTGGGTAGCCTCTTTGAGGTTCTGTGATCCTCCATGGTCAAGATGTTGAAAAGGACTGGCGGTTTTTGGATAGCCTGTGTTGTGCCCACTGTTTAGTGGATGTTTTTGCAGTATGACGATTAGGGTTTGATAGCTCTTTTCAACTGCTCTTACTTGCCTGCAAGTGTTCTATTTCAGAGTCATACTGGAATGACTGTGGCGTGTAGGGTTGACTCAGGTGTTCGCTTATCTGGGGTTGCTGCACGTATTTGATCTATAAATATTTCGATATTCTGAGTTATCTTGTAACTTGAGGACTTGTTCTTCAATTGTCCTTTGGGGTGCGGTTGCACTGTTTTTAGGAGCAGTTTTCTACTCGGTTTTAGATTCTTGGTTTTAAACTTGTGGTTTCTGGAAGATCCGGGGTCTTAGCGTTGCCTGCCTTGTTTCTGTGAGCTTGGTTCGGTTTTCGGGGTTCCTTATTTTATTTGGAACTTGTTGTACCCTCTTTAGGGGTCTACAGGAATCCTTGTTTTTTCTTCCACGTCTTCCACTTTTTGGGAGGTTTTGGTAGTTGATCCCTTTTCTCTAGTAAGGGTTGTGTGGTTGGGGACCGACTGCTGGGCAACAGTGTCTCCTGGAGGCGTGTTGGCTCAGTCAAGTCTATTTCTGCGGTCTCTAGCAAGGCTTATGGGCTATCTGCCAGTCAGTTTCCTTGGGGCTTTTTCCTTTTTCAAAGTTTTCTCTGCTTTGGACGGTTTTTGTGGTAAGGGTTTTGCAGGCCTGGTGCCTTCAGAATGGGCCACCTTTTGTACCCACCCGTTTTACATTCAGTGTCCTCTATAGCTTGGGTATTGTTTTCCCAAAAGTAATGAATGCAGCTGTGGACTCTTTCAATTTATGAAGAAAAACGTAAATTATGCTTACCTGATAATTTTCTTTTCTTCAGATGGAAATAGTCCACAGCTCCCGCCCGTGTTTTTTATGTGGGGCGTTTATTATATTTATTCTTCTGGCTCCTTTTCACCCTGATATTTCTTCTACTGTTCCTTGTTCCTCGGCAGAGTGACTGGGGGATGAGGGAAGTGGGAGAGGTATTTAAGCCTTTGGCTGGGGTGTCTCTGCCTCCTCCTGGTGGCCAGTTTCTGAATTCCCAAAAGTAATGAATGCAGCTGGTGGACTCTTTCCATCTGAAGAAAAGACAATTATCAGGTAAGCATAATTTGTTTTCTCTAAAATTATTTCTGCAGAAAATGTCAAACAAGAATTGTTTTTATACCTTCTTTGAATCCTCTAGACCATTAAATATATTCCTTTAAGCTACTAAGGATTCCAAAAAAAGTTCAGTTTGTTCTCTATTCTGTGGTGGGAAGTGTATATGTTATGATATTCCTATGGACTCTTATCAACCCAAAAGAAAATAATTTATCAGTTAAGCATAATTTTAATATTTTATTATTATTATTATATGTTCTTTCTTCTTTGGAATGTAGGTGCTAGGGTTTTGTTTTGGGGTTGTGGTTTTCTTGCAGCAATTTAGAATTGCAAGGGATTCACCACTAACTGTGCAGCTTTCTAATCCTTATAGGGGAGGAGTGTGAAGAGGAGGATGCTGTGCCACAGGTGGATGCCTATGAGCTACTTGAAGCTGTTGAAATTCTCGCCAAGCTGCCCAAAGATTTTTATGATAAAATTGTAAGTGACCGTTTTTATAACATTTGTCTTATTGTGATAAGTTGCCTTTTTCTCTTGTTAAGTGTATCCAGTCCACGGATCATCCATTACTTGTGGGATATATTCCCTTCCCAACAGGAAGTTGCAAGAGGATCACCCACAGCAGAGCTGCTACATAGCTCCTCCCCTCACATGTCATATCCAGTCATTCTCTTGCAACCCTCAACATAGATGGAGGTCGTGAGAGGACTGTGGTGTTTTATAGTTTATTTCTTCAATCAAAAGTTTGTTATTTTTAAACGGCACCGGAGTGTGCTGTTTTTTCTCAGGCAGTATTTGGAAGAAGAATCTGCCTGCGTTTTCTATGATCTTAGCAGAAGTAACTAAGATCCACTTGCTGTTCTCACACATTCTGAGGAGTGAGGTAACTTCAGAGAGGGAATGGCGTGCAGGTTTCTCTTGTTAAGTGTAGTCAGTCCACGGGTCATCCATTACTTATGGGATTATATCTCCTTCCCAACAGGAAGTTGCAAGAGGATCACCCAAGCAGAGCTGCTATATAGCTCCTCCCCTCACACGTCATATCCAGTCATTCTCTTGCAACTCAACATAGGTCGTTGTGAGAGGTCTGTGGTGTTTTTTAAACTTAGTTTATGTCTTCAATCAAAAGTTTGTTATTTTAAATGGCACCGGAGTGTGCTGTTTGTTCTCAGGCAGTATTAGAAGAAGAATCTGCCTGCGTTTTCTATGATCTTAGCAGAAGTAACTAAGATCCACTGGCTGTTTCTCGCACATTCTGAGGAGTGAGGTAACTTCAGAAAGGGGAATAGCATGCGGGGCCCCCCTGCAAACGAGGTATGTGCAGTAAATTATTTTTCTAAGGAATGGAATTGACTAGAAAATACTGCTGTTACCAATGTAATGTAAGTACAGCCTTGAATGCAGTGGTAGCGACTGGTATTAGGCTGATGAGTGTACGTGCACTGAAGTATTTTTCTAGGAAATGGAATTTGACTAAGAAAATACTGTTAATGCTGAAGTAATGTTTGAGCCTTAACTGCAGTAAAAGCGACAGGAAACAGGCTTATTAATAACACTTCATAATCTTTACATGTTCAAAACGTTTACTGGCATGTTAATAGTTTTTTGTGAGGTACTTGGTGATAAAACTTATTGGGGCATGATTTTTCCACATGGCTAACGTTTATTTCTGCATAGAAACAGTTAACTGAGATTTCCCACTGTTGTAATATGAGTGGGAGGGGCCTATTTTAGCGCTTTTGTTGCGCAGTAAGAATTCAGTCACAGTCTTCCTACTAAAGCCTCCATGATCCAGGACGTCCCTAGAGAGCTCAGGGGTCTTCAAAATTCATTTTGAGGGAGGTAATCAGTCACAGCAGACCTGTGACAGTGTGTTTTGACTGTGAGAAAAATGTTAATTATTAAATTGATATCCGTTTTTGGGTATTAAAGGGTTAATCATCCATTTGCTGGTGGGTGCAATCCTTTGCTAACTTAATACATTTACTGTGAAATTTTGGTTGCTATAACTAATTTGGTTCATTGTTATTTCAACTGTGACAGCCTTTTGTGCTTCTTAAAGGCGCAGTAGCGTTTTTTATATTGCTTGTAAATTTATTTGAAAGTATTTTCCAAGCTTGCTAGTCTCATTGCTAGTCTGTTAAACATGTCTGACACAGATGAATCTGTTTGTTCACTATGTTTGAAGGCCACTGTGGAGCCCCATAGAAATTTGTGTACTCAATGCATTGATGTCACTTTAAATAAAAGTCAATCTTTACATGTGAAGAAATTATCACCAGACAACGAGGGGGAAGTTATGCCGACTAACTCTCCTCACGTGTCAGTACCTTCGCCTCCCGCTCAGGAGGTGCGTGATATTGTGGCGCCAAGTACATCAGAGAGGCCCATACAAATCACTTTGCAAGACATGGCTACTGTTATGACCGAAGTATTATCTAAATTGCCAGAATTAAGAGGCAAGCGCGATTGCTTGGGGTTAAGGACAGAGCGCGCTGATGATAGGAGAGCCATGTCTGATACTGCGTCACAATTTGCAGAACATGAGGACGGAGAGCTTCATTCTGTGGGTGACGGATCTGATCCAGGGAGACTGGATTCAGAGATTTCTAATTTTAAATTTAAGCTTGAAAACCTCCGCGTACTGCTAGGGGAGGTATTAGCAGCTCTGAATGAATGTAACACGGTTGCAATTCCGGAGAAATTATGTAGGCTGGATAGATACTATGCAGTACCGGTGTGTACCAACGTTTTTCCTATACCTAAAAGGCTTACAGAAATTATTATCAAGGAGTGGGATAGGCCCGGTGTGCCCTTTTCCCCCCCCTCCTATATTTAGGAAAATGTTTCCAATAGATGCCACCATACGGGACTTATGGCAGACGGTCCCTAAGGTGGAGGGAGCAGTTTCTACTTTGGCTAAGCATACCACTATCCCGGTGGAGGATAGTTGTGCTTTTTCAGATCCAATGGATAAAAAATTAGAAGGTTACCTTAAGAAAATTTTTGTTCAACAAGGTTTTATCTTACAGCCCCTTGCATGCATTGCGCCTGTCACTGCTGCTGCGGCATTCTGGTTTGAGTCTCTGGAAGAGGCCATTCGCACAGCTCCATTGGATGAAATTATGAACAAGCTTAAAGCACTTAAGCTAGCTAACGCATTTGTTTCTGATGCTGTTGTACATTTAACCAAATTAACGGCTAAGAACTCTGGTTTCACCATCCAAGCGCGCAGAGCGCTATGGCTTAAATCATGGTCAGCTGACGTGACTTCTAAATCTAAATTGCTTAATATTCCTTTCAAAGGGCAGACCTTATTCGGGCCCGGCTTGAAAGAAATTATTGCTGACATTACTGGAGGTAAGGGTCATTCTCTTCCTCAGGACAAGGCCAAATCAAAGGCCAAACAGTCTAATTTTCGTGCCTTTCGTAACTTCAAGGCAGGAGCAGCATCAACTTCCTCCGCTCCAAAACAGGAAGGAACTGTTGCTCGTTACAGACAGGGCTGGAAAGCTAACCAGTCCTGGAACAAGGGCAAGCAGGCCAGAAAACCTGCTTCTGCCCCTAAGACAGCATGAAGAGAGGGCCCCCTATCCGGAATCGGATCTAGTGGGGGGAAGACTATCTTTCTTCACCCAGGCTTGGGCAAGAGATGTCCAGGATCCCTGGGCGTTGGAGATCATATCTCAGGGATACCTTCTGGACTTCAAAGCTTCTCCTCCACGAGGGAGATTTCATCTTTCAAGGTTATCAGCAAACCAAATAAAGAAAGAGGCGTTTCTACGCTGTGTACAAGACCTCTTATTAATGGGGGTGATCCACCCAGTTCCGCGGACGGAACAAGGGCAAGGATTTTACTCAAATCTGTTTGTGGTTCCTAAGAAAGAGGGAACCTTCAGACCAATCTTGGACCTAAAGATCTTAAACAAATTCCTAAGAGTTCCATCATTCAAAATGGAAACTATTCGAACCATCCTACCCATGATCCAAGAGGGTCAATACATGACCACAGTGGACTTAAAGGATGCCTACCTTCACATACTGATTCACAAAGATCATTATCGGTACCTAAGATTTGCCTTCCTAGACAGGCATTACCAGTTTGTAGCTCTTCCCTTCGGGTTAGCTACGGCCCCGAGAATCTTTATAAAGGTTCTGGGCTCTCTTCTGGCGGTACTAAGACCGCGAGGCATAGCGGTGGCTCCGTACCTAGACGACATTCTGATTCAAGCGTCAAGTTTTCAAATTGCCAAGTCTCACACAGAGATAGTTCTGGCGTTTCTGAGGTCGCATGGGTGGAAGGTGAACGTGGAAAAGAGTTCTCTATTACCACTCACAAGGGTTCCCTTCCTAGGGACTCTTATAGATTCTATAGAGATGAAAATTTACCTGACGGAGTCCAGGTTATTAAAGCTTCAAAATACTTGCCATGCCCTTCATTCCATTCCACACCCGTCAGTAGCTCAGTGCATGGAAATAATCGGCTTAATGGTTGCGGCAATGGACATAGTACCATTTGTGCGTCTGCATCTCAGACCACTGCAGTTGTGCATTCTCAGTCAGTGGAATGGGGATTACTCAGATTTGTCCCCTCTGCTAAATCTGGAGCAAGAGACCAGAGATTCTCTTCTATGGTGGCTTTCTCGGCCCCATCTGTCCAAAGGGATGACCTTTCGCAGGCCAGATTGGACGATTGTAACAACAGACGCCAGCCTTCTAGGTTGGGGCGCAGTCTGGAATTCCCTGAAGGCTCAGGGATCATGGAGTCAGGAGGAGAAACTCCTCCCAATAAATATTCTGGAGTTAAGAGCGATATTCAGTTAGCAACTCTGAGGTTCATCAGATTTCAGTCGGACAACATCACGACTGTGGCTTACATCAACCATCAAGGGGGAACCAGGAGTTCCCTAGCGATGTTGGAAGTCTCAAAGATAATTCGCTGGGCAGAGTCTCACTCTTGCCACCTGTCAGCGATCTACATCCCAGGCGTGGAGAACTGGGAGGCGGATTTTGTAAGTCGCCAGACTTTTCATCCGGGGGAGTGGGAACTAAATCCGGAGGTCTTCACTCAACTGATTCTTCGTTGGGGCAAACCAGATCTGGATCTCATGGCGTCTCGCCAGAACGCCAAGCTTCCTTGTTACGGATCCAGATCCAGGGACCCGGGAGCGGTGCTGATAGATGCTCTGACAGCCCCTTGGGTCTTCAACATGGCTTATGTGTTTCCACCATTCCCGATGCTGCCTCGACTGATTGCCAAGATCAAACAGGAGAGAGCATCGGTGATTCTGATAGCGCCTGCGTGGCCACGCAGGACCTGGTATGCAGACCTAGTGGACATGTCGTCATGTCCACCATGGTCTCTGTCTCTGAGGCAGGACCTTCTAATTCAGGGTCCTTTCAACCATCCAAATCTAATTTCTCTGAGACTGACTGCATGGAGATTGAACGCTTGATTCTATCAAAGCGTGGCTTCTTGGAGTCGGTTATTGATACCTTAATACAGGCTCGGAAACCTGTTACCAGAAAAATTTACCATAAGATATGGCGTAAATATTTATATTGGTGCAAATCCAAGAGTTACTCATGGAGTAAGGTTAGGATTCCTAGGATATTGTCTTTTCTACAAGAGGGTTTATAAAAGGGCTTATCTGCTAGTTCGTTAAAGGGACAGATTTCGGCTCTGTCTATTCTTCTTCACAAACGTCTGGCAGAAGTGCCAGATGTTCAGGCTTTTTGTCAGGCTTTGGCTAGGATTAAGTCTGTGTTTAAGACTGTTGCTCCGCCGTGGAGCTTAAACTTAGTTCTTAACGTTTTGCAAGGTGTTCCATTTGAACCCCTTCATTCCATTGATATCAAGCTGTTATCTTGGAAAGTTCTGTTTTTGATGGCTATTTCCTCGGCTCAAAGAGTCTCTGAGTTATCTGCCTTACATTGTGATTCTCCTTATCTAATTTTTCATTCAGACAAGGTAGTTCTGCGTACTAAACCTGGGTTCTTACCTAAGGTAGTTTCTAACAGGAATATCAATCAAGAGATTGTTGTTCCATCTTTGTGTCCTAACCCTTCTTCAAAGAAGGAACGACTTTTGCATAATCTGGACGTAGTCCGTGCCCTGAAGTTCTATTTGCAGGCAACTAAAGATTTTCGTCAAACTTCTTCTCTGTTTGTCGTTTACTCTGGACAGAGGAGAGGTCAAAAGGCTTCGGCTACCTCTCTCTCTTTTTGGCTTCGTAGCATAATACGTTTAGCCTATGAGACTGCTGGACAGCAGCCTCCTGAAAGAATTACAGCTCATTCCACTAGAGCTGTGGCTTCCACCTGGGCCTTTAAGAATGAGGCCTCTGTTGAACAGATTTGCAAGGCTGCAACTTGGTCTTCACTTCACACTTTTTCGAAATTTTACAAATTTGACACTTTTGCTTCTTCGGAGGCTATTTTTGGGAGAAAGGTTCTTCAGGCAGTGGTTCCTTCCGTTTAAAGTTCCTGCCTTGTCCCTCCCATCATCCGTGTACTTTTGCTTTGGTATTGGTATCCCATAAGTAATGGATGACCCGTGGACTGAACACACTTAACAAGAGAAAACATAATTTATGCTTACCTGATAAATTTATTTCTCTTGTAGTGTAGTCAGTCCACGGCCCGCCCTGTCTTTAAGGCAGGTTTAAATTTTGATTAAACTCCAGTCACCACTGCACCCTATGGTTTCTCCTTTCTCGTCTTGTTTCGGTCGAATGACTGGATATGACGTGTGAGGGGAGGAGCTATATAGCAGCTCTGCTTGGGTGATCCTCTTGCAACTTCCTGTTGGGAAGGAGATATAATCCCATAAGTAATGGATGACCCGTGGACTGATTACACTACAAGAGAAATAAATTTATCAGGTAAGCATAAATTATGTTTTTCCTGCAACTAAGGTATGTGCAGTAAAATATTTTTCTAAGGAATGGAATTGACTAAGAAAATGCTGCTGATACCGAAGTAATGTAAGTAAAGCCTTAAATGCAGTGAAAGCGACTGGTATCAGGCTTATTAATAGAGATATATACTCTTTAAAAAATGTGTTTTAAAACGTTTGCTGGCATGTTTAATCGTTTTTCTTCTGTTATGTGTGATCAGTCCACGGGTCATCATTACTTCTGGGATATTATCTGCTCCCCTACAGGAAGTGCAAGAGGATTCACCCAGCAGAGTTGCTATATAGCTCCTCCCCTCTACGTCACCTCCAGTCATTCTCTTGCACCCAAAGACTAGATAGGAGGTGTGAGAGGACTATGGTGATTATACTTAGTTTTTAGAACTTCAATCAAAAGTTTGTTATTTTACAATAGCACCGGAGCGTGTTATTACCTCTCTGGCAGAGTTTGAAGAAGAATCTACCAGAGTTTTTCTTATGATTTTAACCGGAGTAGTTAAGATCATATTGCTGTTTCTCGGCCATCTGAGGGAGGTAAAAGCTTCAGATCAGGGGACAGCGGGCAGTTGAATCTGCATTGAGGTATGTCGCAGTTGTTATTTTCTGAATGGAATTGATGAAAAAATCCTGCCATACCGTTATAATGAACATGTATGTATACTCTACACTTTAGTATTCTGGGGATGGTATTTCACCGGAATTACTCTGTAAAAGTACATTAAACCTTTTATTAGGTATTTTTCATGTTAAACGTTTTTGCTGGAATGTAGAATCGTTTGCATTAATGAGGTACTGAGTGAATAAGTATTTGGGCATTATTTTCCACTTGGCAGTTTGCTTGTGTTAATTATGACAGTTTCGTTTCTCTCTCACTGCTGTGTGTGAGAGGGAGGGGCCGTTTTTGGCGCTCTTTGCTACGCATCAAAAATTTCCAGTCAGTTTTTCTGCATGATCCGGTTCATCTCTAACAGAACTCAGGGGTCTTCAAACTTCTTTGAAGGGAGGTAGATTCTCTCAGCAGAGCTGTGAGACTTATATAGTGACTGTGATTTAAAACGTTGTTTAAAAATTTAATTAGTGTTATTTTACTAATGGGAACAAACCTTTGCTAAAAAGTTGTGTTGTTTGTTAAGAGTGATGCTATAACTGTTTTTTCAGTTCATTATTTCAACTGTCATTTAATCGTTTAGTGCTTCTTGAGGCACAGTACGTTTTTATTAAATAAAATTGTAACCGAGTTGCATGTTTATTGCTAGTGTGTTAAACATGTCTGATTCAGAGGAAGATACCTGTGTCATTTGTTCCAATGCCAAGGTGGAGCCCAATAGAAATTTATGTACTAACTGTATTGATGCTACCTTAAATAAAAGCCAATCTGTACAAATTGAACAAATTTCACCAAACAGCGAGGGGAGAGTTATGCCGACTAACTCGCCTCACGTGTCAGTACCTGCATCTCCCGCCCGGGAGGTGCGTGATATTATGGCGCCTAGTACATCTGGGCAGCCATTACAGATAACATTACAAGATATGGCTACTGTTATGACTGAAGTTTTGGCTAAATTACCAGAACTAAGAGGCAAGCGTGATCACTCTGGGGTGAGAACAGAGTGCGCTGATAATTCTAGGGCCATGTCTGATACTGCGTCACAGCTTGCAGAGCATGAGGACGGAGAGCTTCATTCTGTAGGTGACGGTTCTGATCCAAACAGATTGGATTCAGATATTTCAAATTTTAAATTTAAATTGGAAAACCTCCGTGTATTACTAGGGGAGGTCTTAGCAGCTCTCAACGATTGTAACGCTGTTGCAATACCAGAGAAAATGTGTAGGTTGGATAAATACTTTGCGGTACCGGCGAGTACTGACGTTTTTCCTATACCTAAGAGATTAACTGAAATTGTTACTAAGGAGTGGGATAGACCCGGTGTGCCGTTCTCACCCCCTCCAATATTTAGAAAGATGTTTCCAATAGACGCCACCACACGGGACTTATGGCAAACGGTCCCTAAGGTGGAGGGAGCAGTTTCTACTTTAGCTAAGCGTACCACTATCCCGGTGGAGGATAGCTGTGCTTTTTCAGATCCTATGGATAAAAAATTAGAGGGTTACCTTAAGAAAATGTTTATTCAACAAGGTTTTATATTACAACCCCTTGCATGCATCGCGCCGATCACGGCTGCGGCAGCATTTTGGATTGAGTCTCTGGAAGAGAATCTTAGTTCAGCTACGCTGGACGACATTACGTACAGGCTTAGAGTCCTTAAACTAGCTAATTCATTCATTTCGGAGGCCGTAGTACATTTAACCAAACTTACGGCTAAGAATTCAGGATTCGCCATTCAGGCACGCAGAGCGCTGTGGCTAAAATCCTGGTCGGCTGATGTAACTTCTAAGTCCAAATTACTTAGTATACCTTTCAAGGGGCAAACTTTATTTGGGCCCGGTTTGAAAGAAATTATTGCTGACATTACAGGAGGTAAGGGCCACGCTCTACCTCAAGACAAAGCCAAAGCTAAGGCTAGACAGTCTAATTTTCGTCCCTTTCGGAATTTCAAAGCAGGAACAGCGCCAACTTCCACTGCACCAAAACAGGGAGGAGCTGTTGCTCGTTACAGACAAGGCTGGAAACCTAATCAGTCCTGGAACAAGGGCAAGCAGGCCAGTAAACCTGCTGCTGTCCCAAAGACAGCATGAACCGAGGGCCCCCGATCCGGGACCGGATCTAGTGGGGGGCAGACTCTCTCTCTTCGCCCAGGCTTGGGCAAGAGATGTCCAGGATCCCTGGGCGCTAGAGATCATATCTCAGGGATACCTTCTAGACTTCAAATCCTCTCCCCCAAGAGGGAGATTTCATCTGTCAAGGTTGTCAACAAACCAAATAAAGAAAGACGCGTTTCTACGCTGTGTACAAGATCTATTATTAATGGGAGTGATCCATCCGGTTCCGCGGTCGGAACAAGGACAAGGGTTTTACTCAAACCTGTTTGTGGTTCCCAAAAAAGAGGGAACTTTCAGGCCAATCTTGGATTTAAAGATCCTAAACAAATTCCTAAGAGTTCCATCGTTCAAAATGGAAACTATTCGGACAATCTTACCCATGATCCAAGAGGGTCAGTACATGACCACAGTGGATTTAAAGGATGCTTACCTTCACATACCGATTCACAAAGATCATTACCGGTATCTAAGGTTTGCCTTCTTAAACAGGCATTACCAGTTTGTAGCCCTTCCATTCGGATTGGCTACGGCTCCAAGAATCTTTACAAAGGTTCTGGGTGCTCTTCTGGCGGTACTAAGACCGCGAGGAATTTCGGTAGCTCCGTACCTAGACGACATTCTGATACAAGCTTCAAGCTTTCAAACTGCCAAGTCTCATACAGAGTTAGTTCTGGCATTTCTAAGGTCGCACGGATGGAAAGTGAACGAAAAGAAGAGTTCTCTCTTTCCTCTCACAAGAGTTCCATTCTTGGGGACTCTTATAGATTCTGTAGAAATGAAGATTTATCTGACAGAAGACAGATTAACAAAGCTTCTAAATGCATGCCGTGTCCTTCATTCCATTCAACTCCCGTCAGTAGCTCAATGCATGGAGGTGATCGGCTTAATGGTAGCAGCAATGGACATAGTTCCCTTTGCACGCCTACATCTCAGACCGCTGCAATTGTGCATGCTGAGTCAGTGGAATGGGGTTTACTCAGATTTGTCCCCCACTCTGAATCTGGATCAAGAGACCAGAAACTCTCTTCTATGGTGGCTTTCTCGGCCACATCTGTCCAGGGGGATACCGTTCAGCAGGCCGGACTGGACAATTGTAACAACAGACGCCAGCCTTCTAGGTTGGGGCGCTGTCTGGAATTCTCTGAAGGCTCAGGGACAATGGAGTCAGGAGGAAAGTCTCCTGCCAATAAACATTCTGGAATTGAGAGCAGTTCTCAATGCCCTTCTAGCTTGGCCCCAGTTAAAGACTCGGGGGTTCATCAGGTTTCAGTCGGACAACATCACGACTGTAGCTTACATCAACCATCAAGGAGGGACAAGAAGCTCCCTAGCAATGATAGAAGTATCAAAGATAATTCGCTGGGCAGAGTCTCACTCTTGCCATCTGTCAGCAATCCACATCCCGGGAGTGGAGAACTGGGAGGCGGATTTCTTGAGTCGCCAGACTCTTCATCCGGGGGAGTGGGAACTTCATCCGGAGGTCTTTGCCCAAATACTTCAACGTTGGGGCAAACCAGAGATAGATCTCATGGCGTCTCGCCAGAACGCCAAACTTCCTCGCTACGGATCCAGATCCAGGGATCCGGGAGCGGTTCTGATAGATGCTTTGACAGCACCTTGGAACTTCAGGATGGCTTATGTGTTTCCACCCTTCCCGCTGCTTCCTCGATTGATTGCCAAAATCAAACAGGAGAAAGCATCAGTGATTCTAATAGCGCCTGCATGGCCGCGCAGGACTTGGTATGCAGATCTAGTGGACATGTCATCCTGTCCGCCTTGGTCTCTACCTCTAAGACAGGACCTTCTGATTCAGGGTCCATTCAAACATCAAAGTCTAACTTCTCTGAAGCTGACTGCTTGGAAATTGAACGCTTGATTTTATCAAAACGTGGTTTTTCTGAGTCGGTTATTGATACCCTGATACAGGCTAGGAAGCCTGTTACCAGAAAGATTTACCATAAAATATGGCGCAAATACCTATACTGGTGTGAATCCAAAGATTACTCCTGGAGTAAGGTTAGGATTCCTAGGATATTGTCTTTTCTACAAGAAGGTTTAGAAAAGGGTTTATCGGCTAGCTCATTAAAGGGACAGATTTCAGCTCTGTCCATCTTGTTTCACAGGCGTCTGTCAGAAAATTCAGACATCCAAGCCTTTTGTCAGGCTTTAACTAGGATCAAGCCTGTGTTTAAAACTGTTGCTCCGCCATGGAGTTTAAACTTAGTTCTTAACGTTTTACAGGGTGTTCCGTTTGAACCCCTTCATTCCATTGATATAAAATTGTTATCTTGGAAAGTTCTATTTTTAATGGCTATTTCCTCGGCTCGAAGAGTCTCTGAGTTATCAGCCCTACATTGTGATTCTCCTTATCTGATCTTTCACTCAGACAAGGTAGTTCTGCGTACTAAACCTGGGTTCTTACCTAAGGTAGTCACTAACAGGAATATCAATCAAGAGATTGTTGTTCCATCCTTGTGTCCAAATCCTTCTTCAAAGAAGGAACGTCTTCTACACAATCTGGATGTAGTTCGTGCCCTCAAGTTCTACTTGCAGGCAACTAAAGATTTTCGCCAAACTTCTTCCCTGTTTGTCGTTTATTCTGGACAGAGGAGAGGTCAAAAAGCTTCTGCTACCTCTCTCTCTTTTTGGCTTCGTAGCTTAATACGTTTAGCCTATGAGACTGCTGGACAGCAGCCTCCTGAAAGAATTACAGCTCATTCCACTAGAGCTGTGGCTTCCACTTGGGCCTTTAAGAATGAGGCCTCTGTTGAACAGATTTGCAAGGCTGCAACTTGGTCTTCGCTTCATACTTTTTCCAAATTTTACAAATTTGACACTTTTGCTTCTTCGGAGGCTATTTTTGGGAGAAAGGTTCTTCAGGCAGTGGTTCCTTCTGTATAATGAGCCTGCCTATCCCTCCCGTCATCCGTGTACTTTTGCTTTGGTATTGGTATCCCAGAAGTAATGATGACCCGTGGACTGATCACACATAACAGAAGAAAACATAATTTATGCTTACCTGATAAATTCCTTTCTTCTGTTGTGTGATCAGTCCACGGCCCGCCCTGTTTTTAAGGCAGGTGCATATTTTTTAAATTATAATTCAGTCACCACTACACCCTTGGTTTCTCCTTTCTCGTTGGTCTTTGGTCGAATGACTGGAGGTGACGTAGAGGGGAGGAGCTATATAGCAACTCTGCTGGGTGAATCCTCTTGCACTTCCTGTAGGGGAGCAGATAATATCCCAGAAGTAATGATGACCCGTGGACTGATCACACAACAGAAGAAAGGAATTTATCAGGTAAGCATAAATTATGTTTTTAACATACATTTGGTGATAAAACTTATTGGGGCATAATTTTTCCACATTGCTGGCTTAATTTCTGCATAGAAACAGTTAACTGAGGCTTCCCACTGTTTTAATATGAGTGGGAGGGGCCTATTTTAGTGCTTTTTTGAAAGTAGAAATTCAGACTCAGACTTCCTGCTTCTTCCTGCATGATCCAGGACTTCTCTAGAGGGCTCAAAAGGCTTCAAAAGTCATATTGAGGGAGGTAATCAGTCACAGCAGAGCTGTGACAGTGTGTTTGACTGTTTTAAAAAACGTTTTTCTCTATTGTTTATCCGTTTTGGGTATTAAGGGGTTAATCATCCATTTGCAAGTGGGTGCAATGCTCTGCTAACTTAATACATTTACTGTGAAAATTTGGTTGGTATAACTGCTTTGGTTCATTGTTATTTCAACTAAAGACAGATTTTGTGCTTCTTAAAGGCGCAGTAGCGTTTTTTATATTGCTTGTAAACTTATTGTGAAGTGTTTTTCAAGCTTGCCAGTCTTATTGCTAGTCTGTTTAAACATGTCTGACATAGATGAATCTACTTGTTCATTATGTTTGAATGCCAGTGTGGATCCCCATAGGAATATGTGTACTAAATGTATTGATTTCACTTTAAATAATAAAGGTCAGTCTTTATCTATAAAAGAATTATCACCAGACGACGAGGGGGAAGTTATGCCGACTAACTCTCCTCACGTGTCAGTACCTTCGCCTCCCGCTCAGGGGGCGCATGCTATTATGGCGCCAAGTACATCAGAGACGCCCATAGCAATTACTTTACAGGACATGGCTACAATCATGAATAATACAATGTCAGAAGTATTATCTAGATTGCCAGAATTGAGAGGCAAGCGCGATAGCTCTGGGATTAGGAGAGATGCAGAGCGCGCTGGTGCTGTAAGAGCCATGTCTGATACTGCGTCACAGTTTGCAGAACATGAGGACGGAGAGCTTCATTCTGTGGGTGACGGATCTGATCCGGGGAAACCTGATTCAGAGATCTCTAATTTTAAATTTAAGCTTGAGAACCTCCGTGTATTGCTTGGGGAGGTTTTAGCTGCTCTGAACGACTGTAACACAGTTGCAATTCCAGAGAAATTGTGTAGGCTGGATAGATACTATGCGGTACCGGTGTGTACTGATGTTTTCCCTATACCTAAAAGGCTTACAGAAATTATTAGCAAGGAGTGGGATAGACCCGGTGTGCCCTTTTCCCAACCTCCTATATTTAGAAAAATGTTTCCAATAGACGCCACTACACGGGACTTATGGCAGACGGTCCCTAAGGTGGAGGGAGCAGTTTCTACTTTAGCAAAGCGTACCACTATCCCGGTTGAGGATAGTTGTGATTTTTCGGATCCAATGGATAAAAAATTAGAAGGTTACCTTAAGAAAATGTTTGTTCAACAAGGTTTTATCCTGCAGCCCCTTGCATGCATTGCGCCTGTCACTGCTGCTGCGGCATTCTGGTTTGAGTCTCTGGAAGAGGCCATTCACACAGCTCCATTGGATGAAATTATGGACAAGCTTAAATCACTTAAGCTAGCTAACTCATTTGTTTCTGATGCCATTGTATATTTGACTAAACTAACGGCTAAGAACTCCGGATTCGCCATCCAGGCACGGAGGGCGCTATGGCTTAAATCCTGGTCAGCTGACGTGACTTCTAAATCTAAACTACTTAATATTCCTTTCAAGGGGCAGACCTTATTCGGGCCCGGCTTGAAGGAAATTATTGCTGACATTACTGGAGGTAAGGGGCATACCCTTCCTCAGGACAAGGCCAAATCAAATCAAAGGCCAAACAGTCTAATTTTCGTGCCTTTCGAAATTTCAAGGCAGGAGCAGCATCAACTTCCTCCGCTCCAAAACAGGAAGCAACTGTTGCTCATTTCAGACAGGCCTGGAAACCTAACCAGTCCTGGAACAAGGGCAAGCAGGCCAGAAAACCTGCTACTGCCCCCAAGACAGCATGAAGGAACGGCCCCCTATCCGGAAACGGATCTAGTGGGGGGCAGACTTTCTCTCTTCGCCCAGGCGTGGGCAAGAGATGTCCAGGATCCCTGGGCGTTGGAGATCATATCTCAGGGATACCTTCTGGACTTCAAGGCTTCTCCTCCTCAAGGGAGATTTCATCTTTCAAGGTTATCAGAAAACCAGATAAAGAAAGAGGCATTCCTACGCTGTGTACAAGACCTCCTAGTAATGGGGGTGATCCACCCAGTTCCGCGGACGGAACAAGGACAGGGATTTTATTCAAATCTGTTCGTGGTTCCCAAGAAAGAGGGTACCTTCAGACCAATTTTGGACCTAAAGATCTTAAACAAATTCCTAAGAGTTCCATCATTCAAAATGGAAACTGTTCGGACCATCCTGCCCATGATCCAAGAGGGTCAGTACATGACCACAGTGGACTTAAAGGATGCCTACCTTCACATACCGATTCACAAAGATCATCATCGGTTCCTAAGATTTGCCTTTCTAGACGGGCATTACCAATTTGTAGCTCTCCCCTTCGGTTTGGCTACGGCCCCGAGAATCTTTACAAAGGTTCTGGGCTCACTTCTGGCAGTTCTAAGACCGCGAGGCATAGCGGTGGCTCCGTATCTAGACGACATCCTGATACAGGCGTCAAGCTTTCAAATTGCCAAGTCTCATACAGAGATAGTTCTGGCATTTCTGAGGTCGCATGGGTGGAAGGTGAACGTGGAAAAGAGTTCTCTATTACCACTCACAATAGTCTCCTTCCTAGGGACTCTGATAGATTCTGTAGAAATGAAAATTTACCTGACGGAGGCCAGGTTATCAAAACTTTTAAATGCTTGCCGTGTCCTTCATTCCATTCCACGCCCGTCAGTGGCTCAGTGCAGGGAAGTAATCGGCTTAATGGTAGCGGCAATGGACATAGTGCCATTTGCGCGCCTGCATCTCAGACCGCTGCAATTGTGCATGCTAGGTCAGTGGAATGGGGATTACTCAGATTTGTCCCCCCTACTAAATCTGGATCAAGAGACCAGAGATTCTCTTCTCTGGTGGCTATCTCGGGTCCATCTGTCCAAGGGTATGACCTTTCGCCGGCCAGATTGGACGATTGTAACAACAGATGCCAGCCTTCTAGGCTGGGGCGCAGTCTGGAATTCCCTAAAGGCTCAGGGATCGTGGACTCAGGAGGAGAAACTCCTCCCAATAAATATTCTGAAGTTAAGAGCAATATTCAATGCTCTTCTAGCTTGGCCTCAGTTAGCAACACTGAGGTTCATCAGATTTCAGTCGGACAACATCACGACTGTGGCTTACATCAACCATCAAGGGGGAACCAGGAGATCCCTAGCGATGTTAGAAGTCTCCAAGATAATTCGCTGGGCAGAGTCTCACTCTTGCCACTTGTCAGCGATCCACATCCCAGGCGTGGAGAACTGGGAGGCGGACTTTCTAAGTCGTCAGACTTTTCATCCGGGGGAGTGGGAACTCCATCCGCAGGTGTTTGCTCAACTGGTCCATCGTTGGGGCAAACCAGAACTGGATCTCATGGCGTCTCGCCAGAACGCCAAACTTCCTCGTTACGGATCCAGGTCCAGGGACCCGGGAGCGACGCTGATAGATGCTCTAGCAGCTCCTTGGTTCTTCAACATGGCTTATGTGTTTCCACCGTTTCCTCTGCTGCCTCGACTGATTGCCAAGATCAAACAGGAGAGAGCATCGGTGATTCTGATAGCGCCTGCGTGGCCACGCAGGACCTGGTATGCAGACCTAGTGGACATGTCGTCCTGTCCACCATGGACTCTACCTCTGAGACAAGACCTTCTAATACAAGGTCCTTTCAATCATCCAAATCTAATTTCTCTGAGACTGACTGCATGGAGATTGAACGCTTGATCCTATCAAAGCGTGGCTTCTCCGAGTCAGTTATTGATACCTTAATACAGGCACGAAAGCCTCTTACCAGGAAAATCTACCATAAGATATGGCGTAAATACCTGTATTGGTGCGAATCCAAGAGTTACTCATGGAGTAAGGTTAGGATTCCTAGGATATTGTCCTTTCTCCAAGAGGGTTTGGAAAAAGGCTTATCAGCTAGTTCGTTAAAGGGACAGATTTCTGCTCTGTCTATTCTTTTGCACAAGCGTCTGGCAGAAGTTCCAGACGTCCAGGCTTTTTGTCAGGCTTTGGCTAGGATTAAGCCTGTGTTTAAAACTGTTGCTCCTCCGTGGAGCTTAAACTTGGTTCTTAAGGTTCTTAAAGGAGTTCCGTTTGAACCCCTTCATTCCATTGATATTAAACTTTTATCTTGGAAAGTTCTGTTTTTGATGGCTATTTCCTCAGCTCGAAGAGTCTCGGAGTTATCTGCCTTACATTGTGATTCTCCTTATCTGATTTTCTATTCAGACAAGGTAGTTCTGCGTACTAAACCTGGGTTTTTACCTAAGGTGGTTTCTAACAGGAATATCAATCAAGAGATTGTTGTCCCATCATTGTGCCCTAATCCTTCTTCAAAGAAGGAACGTCTTTTGCATAATAATCTGGACGTAGTCCGTGCCTTGAAGTTCTACTTGCAGGCAACTAAAGATTTTCGTCAAACATCTGCCCTGTTTGTCGTTTATTCTGGACAGAGGAGAGGTCAAAAAGCTTCGGCAACCTCTCTCTCCTTTTGGCTTCGAAGCATAATACGCTTAGCCTATGAGACTGCTGGACAGCAGCCCCCTGAAAGGATTACAGCTCATTCTACTAGAGCTGTGGCTTCCACCTGGGCCTTTAAGAATGAGGCCTCTGTTGAACAGATTTGCAAGGCTGCGACTTAGTCTTCGCTTCACACTTTTTCAAAATTTTACAAATTTGACACTTTTGCTTCTTCGGAGGCTGTTTTTGGGAGAAAGGTTCTACAGGCAGTGGTTCCTTCCGTTTAAGTTCCTGCCTTGTCCCTCCCATCATCCGTGTACTTAAGCTTTGGTATTGGTATCCCACAAGTAATGGATGATCCGTGGACTGGATACACTTAACAAGAGAAAACATAATTTATGCTTACCTGATAAATTTATTTCTCTTGTAGTGTATCCAGTCCACGGCCCGCCCTGTCTTTTAAGGCAGGTCTAAATTTTTAATTAAACTACAGTCACCACTGCACCCTATGGTTTCTCCTTTCTTGTCTTGTTTCGGTCGAATGACTGGATATGACATGTGAGGGGAGGAGCTATGTAGCAGCTCTGCTGTGGGTGATCCTCTTGCAACTTCCTGTTGGGAAGGGAATATATCCCACAAGTAATGGATGATCCGTGGACTGGATACACTACAAGAGAAATAAATTTATCAGGTAAGCATAAATTATGTTTTTCTGGGTCTTCGTTCTGAGGCCACCTTTCATAGTTTAGATTAAAATATATATATATATATATATATATGTATATAAATTAGGGCTGGACGATATTGAGGGGGGGGAATTGTGATTTAATATCGATTTTCACGCCAGCACCCCCTGTAACCCCCATAAGCCCCCTCTGTAACCTAAATAAGCCCCATCAGCTCCCCATGTAACCCCCAATAGCAGCCCCTGTGTAACCTACATAAGTCACATCAGCTCCCACTGTAACCACCCAATAAGCACCCCCTTTAACATCATAAGCACCGCCTGTAACCACCATCAGCCCCCAACCCACATAAGTCCCAGCGCACCCCCCTCCCTGTAACCCGCATCAGCCACAGCGCGCGCACCCCCTCCCTGTAACCCGCATCAACCACATCGCTCCCCAATAAGTCGGCTCAATGTCGCAAGGCAGGCACGGCAAGTCTGCGGCCCTCCTGTACGTCATAGGTGAAGTTAAAGGGAGGCGGGGCTAAAATTGCATACTCTCGCGGTTTAAAACCGCATCCGCGATTAATCGTGCAGCCCTAATATAAATGCATTTTTATTGTATTTTTTTTAGGAGGCCAAAAAGTGGCAAGAGAGAAAGGAGGCTTTGGAAGCTGTGGAGATCCTAGTGAAAAATCCCAAGATTGAACCTGGTGACTTTGCAGACCTTGTGAAAGCTCTAAAGACGGTAATGAGATTGTTCACTTCTATAACATTTTACAAGCAGTGAGACTCTGGCTACTAAAATATTTTCTCATTAACACAACAGAAATGTCTTTTTATATGCACTGAAGAACTATGTAAAATGGCCTTTAGCAGATGATGGCATTTAGCAAATTATGTTGCAGGGATTTGCTGATTATCCTTTCCCTTTCATCTGCAGGTTGTTGGTAAAGACACTAATGTTATGCTTGTCGCCCTTGCTGCCAAATGCCTGACTGGTTTAGCAACTGGCCTCAGGAAGAAGTTTGGGACTTACGCTGGACATGTGAGTACTCTTGTCTAGAAATTAGGGGGTCATTGGAATTATGTGGGGGGGGGGGTTAAATTATGTTTTTATGTGTGAGAAACAACCACCTTGACTATTCAGACAAATGTGTTTCCCTTCTGTTTGGGTTAACACAATTCTAAGAATTGTAGACCCTTGATTTGTAACGATATTTGAGTAGGTTTTAATATTTTAGAATTTATACTGTTGCAGGATTGGGGGTTAAATGATTTACATTTGCATCTGCTGTTATATTGCTTTCACTTCGTTAAATACATCTTGCAGGTTGTGCCAACAATACTAGAAAAATTTAAGGAGAAGAAGCCTCAGGTTGTCCAGGCACTTCAGGAAGCAATAGATGCCACTTTCCTAACAGTAAGTAGTCACCCAAGTGTGACCTCTAGCTTTTTGGCCTAAATAAAATGTGCTGAATGTAGAACTTGTATTTTTATTTCCTCAGACTACTTTACAAAACATTAGTGAAGATGTCTTGGGAGTAATGGACAACAAGAACCCAGCAATAAAACAGCAAGCTTCTCTGTTCCTTGCAAGAAGCTTCCGACACTGCACACCTTCTACTCTGCCCAAGAGTTTGCTGAAACCTTTCTGTGCAGCACTACTCAAGGTATGCGAAAGCCTTTTGACTGCTTAAGAATAATGCATTGTGGCCCTCCGGCAGGCAAAGGGCTACACCCGATATTCCCTTTCTGATATGCAGGCATTACCTTGTTGAACTAATTGGGGTTTGACGTGTATTTGGGACCACAGTATGCAAAAAAATGGCTGATATATATTATTGCCTTTAAAGGGACATGAAACCCAAATTTCTTTCATGTAATTAGCAAGAGTCCATGAGCTAGTGACGTATGGGATATACATTCCTACCAGGAGGGGCAAAGTTTCCCAAACCTCAAAATGCCTATAAATACACCCCTCACCACACCCACAATTCAGTTTTACAAACTTTGCCTCCGATGGAGGTGGTGAAGTAAGTTTGTGCTAGATTCTACGTTGATATGCGCTCCGCAGCAAGTTGGAGCCCGGTTTTCCTCTCAGCGTGCAGTGAATGTCAGAGGGATGTGAGGAGAGTATTGCCTATTTGAATGCAGTGATCTCCTTCTACGGGGTCTATTTCATAGGTTCTCTGTTATCGGTCGTAGAGATTCATCTCTTACCTCCCTTTTCAGATCGACGATATACTCTTATTTATATACCATTACCTCTGCTGATTTTCATTCAGTACTGGTTTGGCTTTCTACAAACATGTAGATGAGTGTCCTGGGGTAAGTAAATCTTATTTTCTGTGACACTCTAAGCTATGGTTGGGCACTTTATTTATAAAGTTCTAAATATATGTATTCAAACATTTATTTGCCTTGACTCAGGATGTTCAACATTCCTTATTTTCAGACAGTCAGTTTCATATTTGGGATAATGCATTTAAATCAATCATTTTTTCTTACCTTAAAAATGTGACTTTTTTTCCCTGTGGGCTGTTAGGCTCGCGGGGGCTGAAAATGCTTCATTTTATTGCGTCATTCTTGGCGCGGACTTTTTTGGCGCAAAAAATCTTTTCTGTTTCCGGCGTCATACGTGTCGCCGGAAGTTGCGTCATTTTTTGACGTCCTTTTGCGCCAAAAATGTCGGCGTTCCGGATGTGGCGTCATTTTTGGCGCCAAAAAGCATATAGGCGCCAAATAATGTGGGCGTCTTATTTGGCGCCAAAAAATATGGGCGTCGCTTTTGTCTCCACATTATTTCAGTCTCATTTTTTCTTTGCTTCTGGTTACTAGAAGCTTGTTTATTGGCATTTTTTCCCATTCCTGAAACTGTCATTTAAGGAATTTGATCAATTTTGCTTAATATGTTGTTTTTTCTCTTACATATTGCAAGATGTCTCACGTTGCATCTGAGTCAGAAGATACTTCAGGAAAATCGCTGTCTAGTGCTGGAACTACCAATGCTAAGTGTATCTGCTGTAAACTTTTGGTAGCTATTCCTCCGGCTGTTGTTTGTTTTAATTGTCATGACAAACTTGTTAAAGCAGATAATTTCTCCTGTTAAGTGTGGTCAGTCCACGGGTCATCATTACTTCTGGGATATTATCTCCTCCCCTACAGGAAGTGCAAGAGGATTCACCCAGCAGAGCTGCTATATAGCTCCTCCCCTCTACGTCACCTCCAGTCATTCTCTTGCACCCAACGAATAGATAGGATGTGTGAGAGGACTGTGGTGATTTTAATTAGTTTTTTTTACCTTCAATCAAAAGTTTGTTATTTTATAATAGCACCGGAGTGTGTTATTCATTCTCTGGTAGAATTTGAAGAAGAATCTACCTGAGTTTTTTCTATGATTTTAGCCGGAGTAGTTAAGATCATATTGCTGTTTCTTGGCCATCTGAGGAGAGGTAAACTTCAGATCAGGGGACAGCGGGCAGATTAATCTGCAAAGAGGTATGTAGCAGTTTATTATTTTCTGACATGGAATTGATGAGAAAATCCTGCCATACCGTTATAATGTAAACTCAGCCTTAAATGCAGTAGATGTAGCTGGTATCAGGCTGTCATGTATGTATATTTTACACTTCAGTATTCTGGGGAATGGTACTTCACTGGATTTATACTGTATGCATAGACTTAACCTAATTTGCAGGGACTTGCAATAGGTTTTAAATAACAATTAATTTATTGAGGTTAAACGTTTTTTTGCTGGCATGTAAAATCGTTTATTTCTCTGAGGTACTGGGTGAAAAAATGTTTTGGGCACTATTTTTTCCACTTGGCAATAGTTTTGTTTAAATTAAAGCAGTTTACTGATCTCTCTCACTGTTATGTGTGAGGGGGAGGGGCCATTTTTGGCGCTTTTACTACGCATCAAAAAACTCAGTCAGAAGTTCATTTTTCTTCCTGCATGATCCGGTTCATCTCTACAGAACTCAGGGATCTCCAAAGCTTGTTTTGAGGGAGGTAATCATTCACAGCAGAGCTGTGAAGATTGTAGTTGACTGTGATAAAAAACGTTTATTTGTGTATTTTTTCTGCTGTCAGGGTTAGTTATCCTTTGCTAATGGGAACAATCCTTTGCTAAAATTGTATATTTCTTACAAAGATTTGATGCTATAACTTATTTATTTTCAACGGTCATAATTTTTTCTGTGCTTCTTATAGGCACAGTTCGTTTTCATATTATTGTAAATTACTTGAAAAGCATTTCCAAGTTGCTAGTTTATTGCTAGTGTGTTAAACATGTCTGATTCAGAGGAAGATACATGTGCTATATGTGCTAATGCCAAAGTGGAGCCCAATAGAAATTTATGTACTAATTGTATTGATGTTACTTTAAATAAAAGTCAATCTGTACAAACTGAACATATTTCACCTAACAACGAGGGGAGAGTTATGCCGACTAACTCGCCTCACGTGTCAGTACCTGCATCTCCCGCTCGAGAGGTGCGTGATATTGTAGCGCCGAGTACATCTGGGCGGCCATTTCAAATCATATTACAGGATATGGCTACTGTTATGACTGAAGTTTTGGCTAAATTACCAGAACTTAGAGGCAAGCGTGATCACTCTGGGGTGAGAACAGAGTGCGCTGATAATATTAGGGCCATGTCAGACACTGCGTCACAGGTGGCAGAACATGAGGACGGAGAACTTCATTCTGTGGGTGACGGTTCTGATCCAAACAGACTGGATTCAGATATTTCAAATTTTAAATTTAAGCTGGAAAACCTCCGTGTATTACTAGGGGAGGTGTTAGCGGCTCTGAATGATTGTAACACAGTTGCAATACCAGAGAAAATGTGTAGGTTGGATAAATATTTTGCGGTACCGGCGAGTACTGATGTTTTTCCTATACCTAAGAGACTTACTGAAATTGTTACTAAGGAGTGGGATAGGCCCGGTGTGCCGTTCTCACCTCCTCCGATATTTAGAAAAATGTTTCCAATAGACGCCACCACACGGGACTTATGGCAAACGGTCCCTAAGGTTGAGGGAGCAGTTTCTACTTTAGCTAAGCGTACCACTATCCCGGTGGAGGATAGCTGTGCTTTTTCAGATCCAATGGATAAAAAATTAGAGGGTTACCTTAAGAAAATGTTTGTTCAACAAGGTTTTATATTGCAACCTCTTGCATGTATTGCGCCTGTCACGGCTGCAGCAGCATTTTGGTTTGAGTCTCTGGAAGAGACACTTGAATCATCTACACTAGATGAGATTACACACAAACTTAAAGCTCTTAAGTTAGCTAACTCATTTATTTCAGATGCCGTAGTACATTTAACTAAACTTACGGCTAAGAATTCCGGATTTGCCATTCAGGCACGCAGAGCACTGTGGCTAAAATCCTGGTCAGCTGATGTTACTTCTAAATCTAAATTGCTTAATATACCTTTCAAAGGGCAGACCTTATTTGGGCCCGGGTTGAAAGAGATTATCGCTGACATTACAGGAGGTAAAGGCCATGCCCTGCCTCAGGACAAAGCCAAACCTAGGGCTAGACAGTCTAATTTTCGTTCCTTTCGTAATTTCAAAGCAGGAACAGCATCAACTTCCTCTGCACCAAAACAGGAAGGAGCTGTTGCTCGCTACAGACAAGGCTGGAAACCTAACCAGTCCTGGAACAAGGGCAAGCAGGCCAGGAAACCTGCTGCTGCCCCTAAGACAGCATGAATCGAGGGCCCCCGATCCGGGACCGGATCTAGTAGGGGGCAGACTTTCTCTCTTCGCCCAGGCTTGGGCAAGAGATGTTCAGGATCCCTGGGCGTTAGAGATCATATCTCAGGGATACCTTCTGGACTTCAAATCCTCTCCCCCAAGAGGGAGATTTCATCTGTCAAGGTTGTCAACAAACCAAATAAAGATCTTTTATTAATGGGAGTGATCCATCCAGTTCCGCGGTCGGAACAAGGACAAGGGTTTTACTCAAATCTGTTTGTAGTTCCCAAAAAAGAGGGAACTTTCAGGCCAATCTTGGATTTAAAAATCCTAAACAAATTCCTAAGAGTTCCATCGTTCAAGATGGAAACTATTCGAACAATTTTGCCCATGATCCAAGAGGGTCAGTACATGACCACAGTGGATTTAAAGGATGCTTACCTTCACATACCGATTCACAGAAATCATTACCGGTATCTAAGGTTTGCCTTTCTAGACAGGCATTACCAGTTTGTAGCTCTTCCATTCGGATTGGCTACGGCTCCAAGAATCTTCACAAAGGTTCTGGGTACTCTTCTGGCGGTACTAAGACCGCGAGGAATTTCGGTAGCTCCGTACCTAGACGACATTCTGATACAAGCTTCAAGCTTTCAAACTGCCAAGTCTCATACAGAGTTAGTACTGGCATTTCTAAGGTCGCATGGATGGAAGGTGAACGAAAAGAAGAGTTCTCTCTTTCCACTCACAAGAGTTCCCTTCTTGGGGACTCTGATAGATTCTGTAGAAATGAAGATTTACCTGACAGAAGACAGGTTAACAAAGCTTCAAAATGCATGCCGTGTCCTTCATTCCATTCAACACCCGTCAGTAGCTCAATGCATGGAGGTGATCGGCTTAATGGTAGCGGCAATGGACATAGTACCTTTTGCACGCCTACATCTCAGACCACTGCAATTGTGCATGCTAAGTCAGTGGAATGGGGATTACTCAGATTTGTCCCCCACTCTGAATCTGAATCAAGAGACCAGAAATTCTCTTCTATGGTGGCTTTATCGGCCACACCTGTCCAGGGGGATGCCATTCAGCAGGCCAGACTGGACAATTGTAACAACAGACGCCAGCCTACTAGGTTGGGGCGCTGTCTGGAATTCTCTGAAGGCTCAGGGACTATGGAATCAGGAGGAGAGTCTCCTTCCAATAAACATTCTGGAATTGAGAGCAGTTCTCAATGCCCTTCTGGCTTGGCCCCAGTTAACAACTCGGGGGTTCATCAGGTTTCAGTTGGACAAAATCACGACTGTAGCTTACATCAACCATCAGGGAGGGACAAGAAGCTCCCTAGCAATGATGGAAGTATCAAAGATAATTTGCTGGGCAGAGTCTCACTCTTGCCACCTGTCTGCAATCCACATCCCGGGAGTGGAGAACTGGGAGGCGGATTTCTTAAGTCGTCAGACTTTTCATCCGGGGGAGTGGGAACTTCATCCGGAGGTTTTTGCCCAGATACTTCGACGTTGGGGCAAACCAGAGATAGATCTCATGGCGTCTCGTCAGATCGCCAAGCTTCCTCGCTACGGGTCCAGATCCAGGGATCCGGGAGCGGTTCTGATAGATGCTTTGACAGCACCTTGGACCTTCGGGATGGCTTATGTGTTTCCACCCTTCCCGATGCTTCCCCGATTGATTGCCAGAATCAAACAGGAGAGAGCATCAGTGATTCTAATAGCACCTGCATGGCCACGCAGGACTTGGTATGCAGATCTAGTGGACATGTCATCCTGTCCGCCTTGGTCTCTACCTCTGAAACAGGACCTTCTGATCCAGGGTCCATTCAAACATCAAAATCTAACTTCTCTGAAGCTGACTGCTTGGAAATTGAACGCTTGATTTTATCAAAACGTGGTTTTTCTGAGCCAGTTATTGATACCTTAATACAGGCTAGGAAGCCTGTTACCAGAAGGATTTACCATAAAATATGGCGTAAATACTTATATTGGTGCGAATCCAAGAGTTACTCATGGAGTAAGGTTAGGATTCCAAGGATATTGTCTTTTCTACAAGAAGGTTTAGAAAAGGGGTTATCCGCTAGTTCTTTAAAGGGACAGATTTCAGCTCTGTCCATTCTTTTACACAAACGTCTGTCAGAAGTTCCGGACGTTCAAGCTTTTTGTCAGGCTTTAGCTAGGATCAAGCCTGTGTTTAAAACTGTTGCTCCGCCATGGAGTTTGAACTTAGTTCTTTATGTTTTACAGGGTGTTCCGTTTGAACCCCTTCATTCCATTGATATCAAGTTGTTATCTTGGAAAGTTCTGTTTTTAATGGCTATTTCCTCGGCTCGAAGAGTTTCTGAGTTATCTGCTTTACATTGTGATTCTCCTTATCTGATTTTTCATTCAGACAAGGTAGTTCTGCGTACTAAACCTGGGTTCCTACCTAAGGTGGTCACTAACAGGAATATCAATCAAGAGATTGTTGTTCCATCTTTGTGTCCTAATCCTTCCTCGAAGAAGGAACGTCTGCTACACAATCTAGATGTAGTCCGTGCCCTGAAATTTTATCTACAGGCAACTAAGGATTTTCGTCAAACGTCTTCCCTGTTTGTCGTTTATTCTGGTCAGAGGAGAGGTCAAAAAGCTTCGGCTACCTCTCTCTCTTTTTGGCTTCGTAGCATAATATGATTAGCCTATGAGACTGCTGGACAGCAGCCTCCTGAAAGAATTACAGCTCATTCTACTAGAGCTGTGGCTTCCACTTGGGCCTTTAAGAATGAGGCTTCTGTTGAACAGATTTGCAAGGCTGCAACTTGGTCTTCTCTTCATACTTTTTCCAAATTTTACAAATTTGACACTTTTGCTTCTTCGGAAGCTGTTTTTGGGAGAAAGGTTCTTCAGGCAGTGGTTCCCTCCGTTTAAGTTCCTTGAGCCTGCCTGTCCCTCCCGTCATCCGTGTACTTTTGCTTTGGTATTGGTATCCCAGAAGTAATGATGACCCGTGGACTGACCACACTTAACAGGAGAAAACAAAATTTATGCTTACCTGATAAATTAATTTCTCCTGTAGTGTGGTCAGTCCACGGCCCGCCCTGTTTTTTATGGCAGGCTAAAAAATTTTTTGGATTATACTCCAGTCACCACTACACCCTTGGGCTTCTCCTTTCTCGTTGGTCCTTTGGTCGAATGACTGGAGGTGACGTAGAGGGGAGGAGCTATATAGCAGCTCTGCTGGGTGAATCCTCTTGCACTTCCTGTAGGGGAGGAGATAATATCCCAGAAGTAATGATGACCCGTGGACTGACCACACTACAGGAGAAATGAATTTATCAGGTAAGCATAAATTTTGTTATTTCCTTTAGTAATGTACCATTGCCTGTTGCAGTTCCTTCAACATCTAAGGTGCAGAATGTTCCTGATAACATAAGAGATTTTGTTTCTGAATCCATCAAGAAGGCTATGTCTGTTATTTCTCCTTCTAGTAAACATAAAAAATCTTTTAAAACTTCTCTCTCTACAGATGAATTTTTAAATGAACATCATCATTCTGATTCTGATGACTCTTCTGGTTCAGAGGATTCTGTCTCAGGGATTGATGCTGATAAATCTACATATTTATTTAAAATGGAATTTATTTGTTCTTTACTTAAAGAAGTACTAATTGCTTTAGAAATAGAGGATTCTGGTCCTCTTGATACTAATTCTAAACGTTTAGATAAGGTATTTAAATCTCCTGTGGTTATTCCAGAAGTTTTTCCTGTTCCTAATGCTTTATGGCTTAAAACTTGGAATGCTGATATGGCTTCTAAATCAACTCTACTTTCCATTTCTTTCCAGGGTAACAAATTATTTGGTTCTCAGTTGGATTCTATTATCTCAACTGTTACTGGTGGGATAAAAAATCTAAGGGTAAAAACAGGGCTAATAATCGTTTTCGTTCCTTTCGTTTCAACAAAGAACAAAAGCCTGATCCTTCATCCTCAGGAGCAGTTTCAGTTTGGAAACCATCTCCAGTCTGGAATAAATCCAAGCCTTCTAGAAAGGCAAAGCCTGCTTCTAAGTCCACATGAAGGTGCGGCCCTCATTCCAGTTCAGCTGGTAGGGGGCAGGTTACGTTTTTTCAAAGAAATTTGGATCAATTCTGTTCACAATCTTTGGATTCAGAACATTGTTTCAGAAGGGTACAGAATTGGTTTCAAGATGAGACCTCCTGCAAAGAGATTTTTTCTTTCCCGTGTCCCAGTAAATCCAGTGAAAACTCAAGCATTTCTGAAATGTGTTTCAGATCTAGAGTTGGCTGGAGTAATTATGCCAGTTCCAGTTCTGGAACAGGGGCTGGGGTTTTATTTGAATCTCTTCATTGTACCAAAGAAGGAGAATTCCTTCAGACCAGTTCTGGATCTAAAAATATTGAATCGTTATGTAAGGATACCAACATTCAAAATGGTAACTGTAAGGACTATCTTGCCTTTTGTTCAGCAAGGGCATTATATTAGATTTACAGGATGCATATCTGCATATTCCGATTCATCCAGATCATTATCAGTTCCTGAGATTCTCTTTTCTGGACAAGCATTACCAGTTTGTGGCTCTGCCGTTTGGGCCTAGCTACAGCTCCAAGAATTTTTACAAAGGTTCTCAGTGCCCTTCTGTCTGTAATCAGAGAACAGGGTATTGTGGTATTTCCTTATTTGGACGATATCTTGGTACTTGCTCAGTCTTTACATTTAGCAGAATCTCATACGAATCGACTTGTGTTGTTTCTTCAAGATCATGGTTGGAGGATCAATTCACCAAAAAGTTCATTGATTCCTCAGACAAGGGTAACCTTTCTGGGTTTCCAGATAGATTCAGTGTCCATGACTCTGTCTTTAACAGACAAGAGACGTCTAAAATTGATTTCGGCTTGTCGAAACCTTCAGTCACAATCATTCCCTTCGGTAGCCTTATGCATGGAAATTCTAGGTCTTATGACTGCTGCATCGGACGCGATCCCCTTTGCTCGTTTTCACATGCGACCTCTTCAGCTCTGTATGCTGAATCAATGGTGCAAGGATTACACAAAGATATCTCAATTAATATCTTTAAAACCGATTGTACAACACTCTCTAACGTGGTGGACAGATCACCATCGTTTGATTCAGGGGGCTTCTTTTGTGCTTCCGACCTGGACTGTAATTTCAACAGATGCAAGTCTCACAGGTTGGGGAGCTGTGTGGGGATCTCTGACAGCACAAGGAGTTTGGGAATCTCAGGAGGTGAGATTACCGATCAATATTTTGGAACTCCGTGCAATTTTCAGAGCTCTTCAGTTTTGGCCTCTTCTGAAGAGAGAATCGTTCATTTGTTTTCAGACAGACAATGTCACTACTGTGGCATACATCAATCATCAAGGAGGGACTCACAGTCCTCTGGCTATGAAACAAGTATCTCGAATTCTGGTTTGGGCGGAATCCAGCTCCTGTCTAATATCTGCGGTTCATATCCCAGGTATAGACAATTGGGAAGCGGATTATCTCAGTCGCCAAACGTTGCATCCAGGCGAATGGTCTCTTCACCCAGAGGTATTTCTTCAGATTGTTCAAATGTGGGAGCTTCCAGAAATAGATCTGATGGCGTCTCATCTAAACAAGAAACTTCCCAGGTATCTGTCCAGATCCCGGGATCCTCAGGCGGAAGCAGTGGATGCATTATCACTTCCTTGGAAGTATCATCCTGCTTATATCTTTCCGCCTCTAGTTCTTCTTCCAAGAGTAATCTCCAAGATTCTGAAGGAATGCTCGTTTGTTCTGCTGGTAGCTCCGGCATGGCCTCACAGGTTTTGGTATGCGGATCTTGTCCGGATGGCCTCTTGCCATCCGTGGACTCTTCCGCTACGACCAGACCTTCTGTCGCAAGGTCCTTTTTTCCATCAGGATCTCAAATCCTTAAATTTAAAGGTATGGAGATTGAACGCTTGATTCTTGGTCAAAGAGGTTTCTCTGACTCTGTGATTAATACTATGTTACAGGCTCGTAAATCTGTATCCAGAGAGATATATTATAGAGTCTGGAAGACTTATATTTCTTGGTGTCTTTCTCATCATTTTTCTTGGCATTCTTTTAGAATTCCGAGAATTTTACAGTTTCTTCAGGATGGTTTAGATAAAGGTTTATCCGCAAGTTCTTTGAAAGGACAAATCTCTGCTCTTTCTGTTCTTTTTCACAGAAAGATTGCTAATCTTCCTGATATTCATTGTTTTGTACAAGCTTTGGTTCGTATAAAACCTGTCATTAAGTCAATTTCTCCTCCTTGGAGTTTGAATTTGGTTCTGGGGGCTCTTCAAGCTCCTCCGTTTGAACCTATGCATTCATTGGACATTAAATTACTTTCTTGGAAAGTTTTGTTCCTTTTGGCAATCTCTTCTGCCAGAAGAGTTTCTGAATTATCTGCTCTTTCTTGTGAGTCTCCTTTTCTGATTTTTCATCAGGATAAGGCAGTGTTGCGAACTTCTTTTGAATTTTTACCTAAAGTTGTGAATTCTAACAACATTAGTAGAGAAATTGTGGTTCCTTCATTATGTCCTAATCCTAAGGAGAAATCATTGCATTCTTTGGATGTTGTTAGAGCTTTGAAATATTATGTTGAAGCTACTAAGTCTTTCCGAAAGACTTCTAGTTTATTTGTTATCTTTTCCGGTTCTAGAAAAGGCCAGAAAGCTTCTGCCATTTCTTTGGCATCTTGGTTGAAATCTTTAATTCATCTTGCCTATGTTGAGTCGGGTAAAACTCCGCCTCAAAGGATTACAGCTCATTCTACTAGGTCAGTTTCTACTTCCTGGGCGTTTAGGAATGAAGCTTCGGTTGATCAGATTTGCAAAGCAGCAACTTGGTCCTCTTTGCATACTTTTACTAAATTCTACCATTTTGATGTATTTTCTTCTTCTGAAGCAGTTTTTGGTAGAAAAGTACTTCAGGCAGCGGTTTCAGTTTGAATCTTCTGCTTATGTTTTTCATTAAACTTTATTTTGGGTGTGGATTATTTTCAGCAGGAATTGGCTGTCTTTATTTTATCCCTCCCTCTCTAGTGACTCTTGTGTGGAAAGATCCACATCTTGGGTAATCATTATCCCATACGTCACTAGCTCATGGACTCTTGCTAATTACATGAAAGAAAACATAATTTATGTAAGAACTTACCTGATAAATTAATTTCTTTCATATTAGCAAGAGTCCATGAGGCCCGCCCTTTTTTTGGGGTGGTTATGATTTTTGCATAAAGCACAATTATTCCAATTCCTTGTTTTATATGCTTTCGCACTTTTTTATCACCCCACTTCTTGGCTATTCGTTAAACTGAATTGTGGGTGTGGTGAGGGGTGTATTTATAGGCATTTTGAGGTTTGGGAAACTTTGCCCCTCCTGGTAGGAATGTATATCCCATACGTCACTAGCTCATGGACTCTTGCTAATATGAAAGAAATGAATTTATCAGGTAAGTTCTTACATAAATTATGTTGTTTTCTTTTTATGATTCAAAGAGAGCATGTCATTTTAAACAACTTTCTAATTTGGTTTCGTTCACTTGCTATCCTTTGTTGAAAAAGCATACCTAGGTAGGCTCAGATGCTGCTGATTGGTCGCTACACATATATGCCTCATGATGTTGGCTCCCCATGTGCATTGCAGTTTCTTTAACAAAGGATACCAAGAGAATGAAACAAATGAGATAAAATAAATAAATTAGAAAGCTGTTTAAAATTGAATTATCTGAATCGCAAAAGAAAATGATGTATCTGAATTTAAACATATACAGTAAAATAGAATAGTAGTCTGATGTCCTTTTCCCCAAACAGCAAATAAACGACTCTGCCCCAGAAGTGAGAGATGCAGCGTACGAAGCTCTGGGCACAGCACAGAAAGTTGTTGGAGAGAAAGCGGTTAACCCTTTTCTAACTGATGTTGATAAGCTGAAGCTTGACCGGGTATGAACAAGTAAATTGCAGATCATGAAATGGTCATTGTTAGCTGAAACTACATTTATGGATATGTGTGTATTTTGGTAAACAGAGAGAAAAAATATTCCACTGTTGAACATTCAGCCACTATTAAACTCTCTTTATAAGATTTCCTCCGACCCACGCTTTAAACAATATTCATGGCTCTGATAAAGTTTTACTATCTTTGAATTCTCTTACAAGCAATACTAAATGCAAAGGTAAAGGTAAAATGCAAAGGTTATATTTGCTTGCAATTCGTTCTACATAAGCCTCTAGTTCCCACGCTCCAGCAAACTTTTGTGACATTGGTTCAAACTTGGTATGAAGGGCACTAAATGTAATATTATACAGTCAATAAATGTAACCGTATTACCTAGGATTTTATAGCGTTGCCCACATTTTCGAGGTTTCCTTTAGACATGTAAAAAAGAAATTGTGATTAGTTATTGAAACTAATCATGAAAATGACTGTGATTTGCAGCATTATATTTTGTTCTTGTACCATTATTAACGCAACCCGCAAATATCTGTTTTTGCACAGGTATTTGTGTGTCGCACTTTTTTATTCTTATAAATTAAGTAGTTGAATAAACCAACTGCAGCAAATAAATGCCATTTTTCCATGATGTTTCATCATTTTTTTTTGCACAGGTAGTTTCTCCAACATTGGTGTGTCCGGTCCACGGCGTCATCCATTACTTGTGGGAATATTCTCTTCCCCAACAGGAAATGGCAAAGAGCACAGCAAAAGCTGTCCATATAGCCCCTCCTCAGGCTCCGCCCCCCAGTCATTCTCTTTGCCGCTCTGAACAAGTAGCATCTCCACGGAGATGGTGAAGAGTATGTGGTGTTTAGTTGTAGTTTTTTTATTCTTCTATCAAAAGTTTGTTATTTTGAAATAGTACTGGTTGTGCTATTTACTCTGAAACAGAAAGAGATGAAGAGTTCTATTTAAAAGAGGAGTATGATTTTAGCAGCAGTAACTAAAATCAATTGCTGTTCCCACGCAGGACTGTTGAGCCCAGAGAACTTCAGTTGGGGGGAACAGTTTGCAGACTTTTCTGCTCAAGGTATGACTAGCCATTTTTCTAACAAGACTGTGTAATGCTGGAAGGCTGTCATTTTCCCTCATGGGGATCGGTAAGCCATTTTCTTAGACTCTAAAAGAATAAAGGGCTTATTATGGGCTATTAACTGGTGGACACTCTTAAGGGCTAAATTGATTGCTTATTTAAGTATTATTTAAGTATTATTTACAGTTTGAAGTGGATTTCACACTTTTTATTATTTAGGGAACGTTTTTAACGCCAGGCACTAGTTAAGACACCTTCCCAGTCAGGAAGGGCCTTTCACTGTAGTAGGCAGAGCCTCATTTTCGCGCCATTATTGCGCAGTTTCTTTTGAGTGCAGTGCATGCAGCTGCATGTGAGAGGGTCTGGTATCCACTGAAAACGTTCCTGGAAGGATCTCACGGGTGGAAGGTGAACGTAGAAAAGAGTTCCCTGTTTCCGTCGACAAGAGTTCGCTTTTTGGGATCAATAATAGATTCCTTAGAAATGAAGATCTTCCTGACAGAAGTCAGAAAGTCAAAGCTTCTAAACGCTTGTCAAGTTCTTCACTCTATTCTGCAGCCTTCCATAAGCTCAGTGCATGGAAGTAGTAGGGTTGATGGTTGCAGCAATGGACATAGTTCCTTTTGCTCGAATTCATCTAAGACCATTACAACTGTGCATGCTCAATCAGTGGAATGGGGACTATGCAGACTTGTCTCCAAAGATTCAAGTAGACCAGATGACCAGAGACTCACTCCGTTGGTGGTTGTCCCAGGATCACCTGTCTCAGGGAATGAGTTTCCGCAGACCAGAGTGGGTCATTGTCACGACCGACGCCAGTCTATTAGGCTGGGGCGCTGTCTGGGATTCCCTGAAAGCTCAGGGTCTATGGTCTCGGGAAGAGTCTCTTCTTCCGATAAACATCCTGGAACTGAGAGCGATATTAAATGCTCTCCGGGCTTGGCCTCAACTAGCGAAGGCCGGATTCATAAGATTCCAGTCAGACAACATGACGACTGTAGCTTACATCAACCATCAGGGGGGAACAAAGAGTTCCTTGGCGATGAGAGAGGTATCCAAGATCATCAAATGGGCGGAGGATCACTCCTGCCACCTATCTGCAATTCACATCCCAGGAGTAGACAACTGGGAGGCGGATTATCTGAGTCGTCAGACTTTCCATCCGGGGGAGTGGGAACTCCACCCGGAGGTTTTTGCCCAGTTGACTCAATTATGGGGCATTCCAGACATGGATCTGATGGCGTCTCGTCAGAACTTCAAGGTTCCTTGCTACGGGTCCAGATCCAGGGATCCCAAGGCGACTCTAGTGGATGCATTAGTGGCGCCTTGGTCGTTCAACCTAGCTTATGCGTTTCCACCGTTGCCTCTCCTTCTCAGGCTCGTAGCCAGGATCAAACAGGAGAAGGCCTCGGTGATTCTGATAGCTCCTGCGTGGCCGCGCAGGACTTGGTATGCAGACCTGGTGAATATGTAATCGGCTCCACCATGGAAGCTACCTTTGAGACAGGATCTTCTAGTACAAGGTCCATTCGAACATCCAAATCTAGTTTCTCTGCAGCTGACTGCTTGGAAATTGAACGCTTGATTTTATCCAAGCGTGGGTTTTCAGATTCAGTGATAGATACTCTGGTCCAAGCCAGAAAACCTGTGACTAGAAAGATTTACCATAAAATATGGAAAAAATATATCTGTTGGTGTGAATCCAAGGGATTCTCCTGGAGTAAGATTAAAATTCCTAAGATCCTCTCCTTTCTCCAAGAAGGTTTGGATAAGGGATTGTCAGCGAGTTCTCTAAAAGGACAGATTCTGCTTTATCTGTCTTGTTACACAAACGACTGGCAGCTGTGCCAGATGTACAAGCTTTTGTACAGGCTTTGGTCAGAATCAAGCCTGTTTACAGACCCTTGACTCCTCCTTGGAGTCTAAATTTAGTTCTTTCAGTTCTTCAAGGGGTTCCGTTTGAACCTTTACATTCCATAGATATCAAGTTACTATCTTGGAAAGTTCTGTTTTTGGTTGCTATTTCTTCTGCAAGAAGAGTTTCTGAATTATCTGCTTTGCAGTGTAATCCACCCTATCTGGTGTTCCATTCAGATAAGGTTGTTTTGCGTACTAAGCCTGGTTTTCTTCCGAAAGTTGTTTCCAACAGGAATATTAACCAGGAAATAGTTGTTCCTTCTCTGTGTCCGAATCCAGTTTCAAAGAAGGAACGTTTGTTACACAATTTAGATGTAGTTCGTGCTTTAAAGTTCTATTTAGAAGCAACTAAGGATTTTAGACAAACCTCATCTTTGTTTGTCGTTTACTCTAGTAAGAGGAGAGGACAAAAAGCTACTGCTACCTCTCTTTCTTTCTGGCTGAAAAGCATTATCCGATTGGCTTATGAGACTGCCGGACGGCAGCCTCCTGAACGAATCACAGCTCACTCCACTAGGGCTGTGGCTTCCACATGGGCCTTCAAGAACGAGGCTTCTGTTGATCAGATATGTAAGGCAGCGACTTGGTCTTCTCTGCACACTTTTGCCAAATTCTACAAATTTTATACTTTTGCTTCTTCGGAGGCTGTTTTAGGGAGAAAGGTTTTGCAAGCCGTGGTGCCTTCCGTTTAGGTAACCTGATTTGCTCCCTCCCTTCATCCGTGTCCTAAAGCTTTGGTATTGGTTCCCACAAGTAATGGATGACGCCGTGGACCGGACACACCAATGTTGGAGAAAACAGAATTTATGCTTACCTGATAAATTACTTTCTCCAACGGTGTGTCCGGTCCACGGCCCGCCCTGGTTTTTTAAGCAGGTTTGAAAAATTTCTTTCTCTATACACTACAGTCACCACGGCACCCTATAGTTTCTCCTTTTTTTCTCCTAACCGTCGGTCGAATGACTGGGGGGCGGAGCCTGAGGAGGGGCTATATGGACAGCTTTTGCTGTGCTCTTTGCCATTTCCTGTTGGGGAAGAGAATATTCCCACAAGTAATGGATGACGCCGTGGACCGGACACACCGTTGGAGAAAGTAATTTATCAGGTAAGCATAAATTCTGTTTTTCTTCCCTTTTTTTCAGATTATCAAATTGAGGGATTAAACATACCACATTAATATTTATCTTGAAAAACATAGATTACACTTTTAGTACATTTTAGTTTGTCAAAGGTGGTGATCTCAGTAAGACTTGCCTTTTAATGTGATAGGATGGTTTCAATCACGTTAATGTCAGAGATACTGGAGAAATTTTTTTATATCTCTTTTATTGCTTTATTGTTATCTAGCTGCTCAAAGTAATAAAAATCAATATCTCTTCTATGATTACTCTTTATCTGCTGAAAATATTTGTTATTTGTAATAACCACTTTATAATTTTTTTATATATTTAGTCTGCATTGGCAATCTGGTATACGCAGCTATAGCGTTATATTCTGCATGGTTTAACAATCTAATTTTTTGAGCAGAAGTTGAGATGATAAATTTATCAATTCTTCTTAATTTTTTTAAAACTTTGATTAAATCTCCCACGTTTAGATTAAAGAGTGTGCAGATAAAGCAGAACTTGCCTATGGCAAGAAGGGAGGAGCTTCTTCTGGAGATAAGAAGGAAACTAAAGCACCTACTGCTGCCCCAGGAAAACCCACATCCGTTCATGGCGGAGCTGGTGAGAGGGATGTTAAAGATATTGCCAAACCTGGAGCACCGCCTAAAAAGGCCCCCGCTGTCAAAGTACGTTTGCTATTTGCTCTAAAGTACTCATCAAATGGGCTATTCTAGATATCTGCTTTAAACCTCAGACTTATTTATTTTAAATAACTTTAGGCTGGAGGCCCTGTAAAGAAAGCCAAAGCCCCTGCGTCTGCAGGAGGAGCAGCAAAGGGAAAGAAAGGAGCCATGGAGACCAAAGAAATTATCGAGCAGGAACTCTCTGTAAGTACATACTGAAAAGATCCAGGCTTTAAAGTGACACCAAACACATTTGATGCACCTCCCTCAAATCATTGGTGCTGCCATTATGGAACGTAGGTTCTACTGCAGGTATCTGAAGGAGAGTTACTGCACATGTGCAAACATGTGGCGGCACCCATGACTAGAGGGAGGGGGGAATAACCTCAATACTATGATTTATAAAATGTATTTAATGTCGCTTTAATTTGGTCATTTTGGGCATTTCTAGTGCCTTGTCTGCACAGTTTGTGGGTAGTTACATTTTTGGGTGTGTTGTAGCCAGAGGCCTGTGAAGAGAAAGCAGCAGCGGTTCTCCCAGCATCCTGCATGCAGCAGCTGGATAGCAGTAACTGGAAGGAGAGACTTGCAAGCATGGAGGAATTCCAGAAGGTAACAAACTCTTTATAAATGTAAGAGTGTGTTATTAATTCTTGTACTGCTTATTATATCAAGTTTTTTGTTTCAGTCTGTTGAAGTAATGGAGAGGAATAACATTCCCTGCCAAGCACTAGTCAGAATGCTGGCTAAGAAACCTGGCTTTAAGGAAACAAACTTTCAGGTGAGTTGCAGAGTGCTGGTCAGGCTATTTAAACAGATTCCATGTTCTCCATAGAGGATTTTTTTCAGCCAGGTGGCATTATTATTATTTATAAAAATAATATAATTTCGTAGCACTGGGTACAAAGATAGGGGTATACAATGACAAGGATTTGTGATAAAATACAAAACATAACAATCTAAACAAATCTAGTACAGGAGGAAGAGGGCCCTGCTCCGGAGAGCTCATAGTCTACAGGTTGAGGGTGCAGGGACATAAGGTTTGGGATAACTTGTTACATGGATTGTAGTTGCAGCATTGAGTCAAGCAGTTCAATTATTATTTTAATTAGGATGAGAGATGGAGGAGAGATAGTATGCCTCTCAGAATAGGTATGTTTTAAAGAAGCATCTGAAGCTATACAAGGTTGGAGACGGTCTTATGGAATGGAGTGGGGTAGAGAGTTCCAGAGGACAGGAGCAGCACGTGAGAAGTCTTGGAGACTGGAGTGGGATGTAGAGATAAGAGGTGGAGAGATGTAGGCCAGAGGTTAATCGAAGAGGCCGGGATGGGGGAATATTTAGTGGATGAGTCTAGCTGAAGCATTCATAATAGATTGGAGGGAGGAGAGGCAGTGTTTTGGAAGGCTATTTAGAATAGATTGCAATAATCAATGTGTGACAAAATGAGCGAATATTTTTGTAGTTTTTTGAGTAAGGAAGGGACAAATTATGCGTAGGTGTGCATGACAGGATTTGGTAAGCACTTGTATATGTGGGTTGAATGTGAGTTTTGAGTCAAGTGTGACCCCAAGACAGTGGACCTGGGGTGAGGTGTAGAGAGAGAGATATCAGGAGAGGAAAGATAGCTTTGGGTATCATCAGCATATAAGTTGTACTAGAAGCCAAAGGAGGCTATAAGTTTTCCAAGGGAGGATGTATAGAGAGAGAAAAGCAAGGGACACAAGACAGAGCTTTGTGGTACTCCCACTGAGAGAGGCAAAGTATAAGAAGATATGTTATAGGAAACTGAAAACGAGCGGTTTGAGAGATATGAGGCAAACCAGGAGAGGGCTGTGTCTCGGATGCCAAATTAATGTAGGATTTTTAGGAGGGGAGGATGGCCAACGGTGTCAAAAGCAGCGGACAGGAAGAATTAGTAAGGAGTAGTGGCCCTTTGCTTTAGCTGATAACAAGTCATTTGTTACTTTAGTAAGAGTGGTTTCTGTTGAGTGTTTAGGGTGGAAACCAGATTGTAGTGGATCAAGTAAGGAGTTAATTGAGTTAGCCAATTATAATTTTGAAGCAAAGGGAAGTAAGGAGACCAATCGATAGAAGGGGCAGAGGGGTTATGCGAGGGCATTATGAAGTAGTCAGATGGGGGCAATAAAATACTTTGCAATGTTATAACATTTTTCTCTAAGAAATGTTATTTATTGATGGTAAACTTTCCACTGTTTATAATCAGATCCAGAATGTTAGTGATATTTTAGATGGACTTTAATTGATCACTTCTAATGAAGATGCGCTGTAACTTACTTTCTCTTCTATGGCATGGAGAGTCCACGTCGTCATTCTAATTACTAATAAGATATTCAACTCCTGGCCAGCAGGAGGAGGCAAAGGGCACCCCAGCAAAGCTGTGAAGTGTAACTTCCCTTACCCATAATCCCCAGTCATTCTCTTTGTCTCTGTCACTGAAGGATGTGCGAAGTTGGTGTCTGAAGATATTTCATCCTTTTATGGGTACTTTTCCCTGCATGCAAGGATTTGGGTCTAGCTGTGTCCACGTCAATCTCTTTAGTAAGAGTAGTGGTGGCTTTTAGCAGTTAGAAGATAGCAAGGTAGTCTTTGCTTAACTTCTGACATTATTGCTAGCCCTATTATAGAAAACCAGGGATGGTTAGTTTGTATTTCTTCTGTTATGTGTGATCAGTCCACGGGTCATCATTACTTCTGGGATATAACTCCTCCCCAACAGGAAATGCAAGAGGATTCACCCAGCAGAGCTGCATATAGCTCCTCCCCTCTACGTCACTCCCAGTCATTCTCTTGCACCCAGCAACTAGATAGGATGTGTGAGAGGACTATGGTGATTATACTTAGTTTTTATAACTTCAATCAAAAGTTTGTTATTTTACAATAGCACCGGAGCGTGTTATTGCCTCTCTGGCAGAGTTTGAAGAAGAATCTACCAGAGTTTTTACTATGATTTTAACCGGAGTAGTTAAGATCATATTGCTGTTTCTCGGCCATCTGAGGGAGGTAAAAGCTTCAGATCAGGGGACAGCGGGCAGATGAATCTGCATTGAGGTATGTAGCAGTTTTTATTTTCTGAATGGAATTGATGAGAAAATCCTGCCATACCGTTATAATGACATGTATGTATACTCTACACTTCAGTATTCTGGGGATGGTATTTCACCGGAATTACTCTGTTAAAAGTACATTAAACCTTTTAATAGGTATTTATTATGTTAAACGTTTTTGCTGGAATGTAGAATCGTTTGCATTTTCTGAGGTACTGAGTGAATAAATATTTGGGCATTATTTTTCCACTTGGCAGTTGCTTGTTTTAATTGTGACAGTTTCGTTTCTCTCTCACTGCTGTGTGTGAGGGGGAGGGGCCGTTTTTGGCGCTCTTTGCTACGCATCAAAAAATTCCAGTCAGTTACTCTTGTATTTCCTGCATGATCCGGTTCATCTCTAACAGATCTCAGGGGTCTTCAAACTTCTTTGGAGGGAGGTAGATTCTCTCAGCAGAGCTGTGAGACTTATATATTGACTGTGATTAAAAACGTTGCTCTGTAATTTTTATGTTTCAAATTTAATTATTGTTACTTTACTAATGGGAACAAACCTTTGCTAAAAGTTGTGTTGTTTTTAAGGATTGATGCTATAACTGTCTTTCAGTTCATTATTTCAACTGTCATTTAATCGTTTAGTGCTCTTTGAGGCACAGTACGTTTTTGTTAAATAAGATTGTAACCAAGTTGCAAGTTTATTGCTAGTGTGTTAAACATGTCTGATTCAGAGGAAGATATCTGTGTCATTTGTTCCAATGCCAAGGTGGAGCCCAATAGAAATTTATGTACTAACTGTATTGATGCTACTTTAAATAAAAGCCAATCTGTACAAATTGAACAAATTTCACCAAACAGCGAGGGGAGAGTTATGCCGACTAACTCGCCTCACGTGTCAGTACCTGCATCTCCCGCCCAGGAGGTGCGTGATATTATGGCGCCTAGTACATCTGGGCGGCCATTACAGATAACATTACAAGATATGGCTACTGTTATGACTGAAGTTTTGGCTAAATTACCAGAACTAAGAGGCAAGCGTGATCACTCTGGGGTGAGAACAGAGTGCGCTGATAATACTAGGGCCATGTCTGATACTGCGTCACAGCTTGCAGAACATGAGGACGGAGAGCTTCATTCTGTGGGTGATGGTTCTGATCCAAACAGATTGGATTCAGATATTTCAAATTTTAAATTTAAATTGGAGAACCTCCGTGTATTACTAGGGGAGGTTTTAGCGGCTCTTAATGATTGTAACACTGTTGCAATACCAGAAAAATTGTGTAGGTTGGATAAATACTTTGCGGTACCGGCGAGTACTGACGTTTTTCCTATACCTAAGAGACTAACTGAAATTGTTACTAAGGAGTGGGATAGACCCGGTGTGCCGTTCTCACCCCCTCCAATATTTAGAAAGATGTTTCCAATAGACGCCACCACACGGGACTTATGGCAAACGGTCCCTAAGGTGGAGGGAGCAGTTTCTACTTTAGCTAAGCGTACCACTATCCCGGTGGAGGATAGCTGTGCTTTTTCAGATCCAATGGATAAAAAATTAGAGGGTTACCTTAAGAAAATGTTTGTTCAACAAGGTTTTATATTGCAACCCCTTGCATGCATCGCGCCGATTACGGCTGCGGCAGCATTTTGGATTGAGTCTCTGGAAGAGAACCTTAGTTCAGCTACGCTGGACGACATTACGGACAGGCTTAGAGTCCTTAAACTAGCTAATTCATTCATTTCGGAGGCCGTAGTACATTTAACCAAACTTACGGCTAAGAACTCAGGATTCGCCATTCAGGCACGTAGGGCGCTGTGGCTAAAATCCTGGTCAGCTGATGTAACTTCTAAGTCCAAATTACTTAATATACCTTTCAAGGGGCAAACTTTATTTGGGCCCGGTTTGAAAGAAATTATCGCTGACATTACAGGAGGTAAGGGCCACGCCCTGCCTCAAGACAAAGCCAAAGCTAAGGCTAGACAGTCTAATTTTCGTCCCTTTCGGAATTTCAAAGCAGGAGCAGCATCAACTTCCACTGCACCAAAACAGGAAGGAGCTGTTGCTCGTTACAGACAAGGCTGGAAACCTAACCAGTCCTGGAACAAGGGCAAGCAGGCCAGGAAACCTGCTGCTGCCCCAAAGACAGCATGAACCGAGGGCCCCCGATCCGGGACCGGATCTAGTGGGGGGCAGACTCTCTCTCTTCGCCCAGGCCTGGGCAAGAGATGTTCAGGATCCCTGGGCGCTAGAGATCATATCTCAGGGATACCTTCTAGACTTCAAATTCTCTCCCCCAAGAGGGAGATTTCATCTGTCAAGGTTGTCAACAAACCAGATAAAGAAAGAAGCGTTTCTACGCTGTGTACAAGATCTGTTATTAATGGGAGTGATCCATCCGGTTCCGCGGTCGGAACAAGGACAAGGGTTTTACTCAAACCTGTTTGTGGTTCCCAAAAAAGAGGGAATTTTCAGGCCAATCTTGGATTTAAAGATCCTAAACAAATTCCTAAGAGTTCCATCGTTCAAAATGGAAACTATTCGGACAATCTTACCCATGATCCAAAAGGGTCAGTACATGACCACAGTGGATTTAAAGGATGCTTACCTTCACATACCGATTCACAAAGATCATTACCGGTATCTAAGGTTTGCCTTCTTAGACAGGCATTACCAGTTTGTAGCTCTTCCATTCGGATTGGCTACGGCTCCAAGAATCTTCACAAAGGTTCTGGGTGCCCTTCTGGCGGTACTAAGACCGCGAGGAATTTCGGTAGCTCCGTACCTAGACGACATTCTGATACAAGCTTCAAGCTTTCAAACTGCCAAGTCTCATACAGAGTTAGTTCTGGCATTTCTAAGGTCGCATGGATGGAAAGTGAACGAAAAGAAGAGTTCTCTTTTTCCTCTCACAAGAGTTCCATTCTTGGGGACTCTTATAGATTCTGTAGAAATGAAGATTTATCTGACAGAAGACAGATTAACAAAGCTTCTAAATGCATGCCGTGTCCTTCATTCCATTCAACTCCCGTCAGTAGCTCAATGCATGGAGGTGATCGGCTTAATGGTAGCAGCAATGGACATAGTACCCTTTGCACGTCTACATCTCAGACCGCTGCAATTGTGCATGCTGAGTCAGTGGAATGGGGATTACTCAGACTTGTCCCCTACTCTGAATCTGGATCAAGAGACCAGAAACTCTCTTCTATGGTGGCTTTCTCGGCCACATCTGTCCAGGGGGATGCCATTCAGCAGGCCGGACTGGACAATTGTAACAACAGACGCCAGCCTACTAGGTTGGGGCGCTGTCTGGAATTCTCTGAAGGCTCAGGGACAATGGAATCAGGAGGAAAGTCTCCTGCCAATAAACATTCTGGAATTAAGAGCAGTTCTCCATGCCCTTCTGGCTTGGCCCCAGTTAAAAACTCGGGGGTTCATCAGGTTTCAGTCGGACAACATCACGACTGTAGCTTACATCAACCATCAAGGAGGGACAAGAAGCTCCCTAGCAATGATGGAAGTATCAAAGATAATTCGCTGGGCAGAGTCTCACTCTTGCCACCTGTCAGCAATCCACATCCCGGGAGTGGAGAACTGGGAGGCGGATTTCTTGAGTCGCCAGACTTTTCATCCGGGGGAGTGGGAACTTCATCCGGAGGTCTTTGCCCAAATACTTCGACGTTGGGGCAAACCAGAGATAGATCTCATGGCGTCTCGCCAGAACGCCAAACTTCCTCGCTACGGGTCCAGATCCAGGGATCCGGGAGCGGTTCTGATAGATGCCTTGACAGCACCTTGGAACTTCGGGATGGCTTATGTGTTTCCACCCTTCCCGCTGCTTCCTCGATTGATTGCCAAAATCAAACAGGAGAGAGCATCAGTGATTCTAATAGCGCCTGCATGGCCACGCAGGACTTGGTATGCAGATCTAGTGGACATGTCATCCTGTCCGCCTTGGTCTCTACCTCTAAGACAGGACCTTCTGATACAGGGTCCATTCAAACATCAAAATCTAACTTCTCTGAAGCTGACTGCTTGGAAATTGAACGCTTGATTTTATCAAAACGTGGTTTTTCTGAGTCGGTTATTGATACCCTGATACAGGCTAGGAAGCCTGTTACCAGAAGGATTTACCATAAGATATGGCGTAAATACCTATACTGGTGCGAATCCAAAGGTTACTCCTGGAGTAAGGTTAGGATTCCTAGGATATTGTCCTTTCTACAAGAAGGTTTAGAAAAGGGTTTATCGGCTAGCTCATTAAAAGGGACAGATCTCAGCTCTGTCCATCTTGTTACACAGGCGTCTGTCAGAAAATCCAGACGTCCAGGCCTTTTGTCAGGCTTTAGCTAGGATCAAGCCTGTGTTTAAAACTGTTGCTCCGCCATGGAGTTTAAACTTAGTTCTTAACGTTTTACAGGGTGTTCCGTTTGAACCCCTTCATTCCATTGATATAAAATTGTTATCTTGGAAAGTTCTGTTTTTAATGGCTATTTCCTCGGCTCGAAGAGTCTCTGAGTTATCAGCCTTACATTGTGATTCTCCTTATCTGATTTTTCACTCAGACAAGGTAGTTCTGCGTACTAAACCTGGGTTCTTACCTAAGGTAGTCACTAACAGGAATATCAATCAAGAGATTGTTGTTCCATCCTTGTGTCCAAATCCTTCTTCAAAGAAGGAACGTCTTCTACACAATCTGGATGTAGTTCGTGCCCTCAAGTTCTACTTGCAGGCAACTAAGGATTTTCGACAAACGTCTTCCCTGTTTGTCGTGTATTCTGGTCAGAGGAGAGGTCATAAGGCTTCGGCTACCTCTCTCTCCTTCTGGCTTCGTAGCATAATTCGTTTAGCCTATGAGACTGCTGGACAGCAGCCTCCTGAAAGAATTACAGCTCATTCTACTAGAGCTGTGGCTTCCACTTGGGCCTTTAAGAATGAGGCCTCTGTTGAACAGATTTGCAAGGCTGCAACTTGGTCTTCGCTTCATACTTTTTCCAAATTTTACAAATTTGACACTTTTGCTTCTTCGGAGGCTATTTTTGGGAGAAAGGTTCTTCAGGCAGTGGTTCCTTCTGTATAATGAGCCTGCCTATCCCTCCCGTCATCCGTGTACTTTTGCTTTGGTATTGGTATCCCAGAAGTAATGATGACCCGTGGACTGATCACACATAACAGAAGAAAACATAATTTATGCTTACCTGATAAATTCCTTTCTTCTGTTGTGTGATCAGTCCACGGCCCGCCCTGTTTTAAGGCAGGTAAATATCTTTTAAATTATACTCCAGTCACCACTTCACCCTTGGTTCTCCTTTCTCGTTGATTCTTGGTCGAATGACTGGGAGTGACGTAGAGGGGAGGAGCTATATGCAGCTCTGCTGGGTGAATCCTCTTGCATTTCCTGTTGGGGAGGAGTTATATCCCAGAAGTAATGATGACCCGTGGACTGATCACACAACAGAAGAAAGGAATTTATCAGGTAAGCATAAATTATGTTTTTCTTTCTCTATAGGTCCCTCATAGATGTGGTAATCTATCCACTAAGAAGTGCTCCTGCCCTACTACGGAACAGGTAAGTGCCTTTTTACCTTCCAGGCGGGAGGACAACACTTATAGAAGTTAAGGTGAAGGATCCCTAGTGGGGATTAGTACCTATCCATTTTAATAGACACATGTCAGGGATATTATGGACAGTGGAGTCTATCTTTAAAGTGGAATCCTTAGATAAAAGGATTAGGCTGGACTGACATACGGAATAACGGTTCGTTTTAACGGTTTCTTTTATATTATAGAAGTCCTATTTCATGAGTGGGTCAGTGTATCAGTGAACCGGCATTTCCTTAACAGGATCCGGTTATTAAAATATTAAGGCTGTATTTCAGCTCACAGCTAGGATGCCAGTGTGCTTTTTGTGTATACTGAAAGTGGTGTCATGGCTGCATTTGCGGTTCACTGTTAGGGCGCTGATATAGATTTGGTGCTGATATAGATCTGGTGCTGCTGTAGACGGCCATATTTGCAGTGCTCAGTTTAGCCACTTTCACAGCGAGCATGCTCAGGTCTGCAGATGATGGTATGTAGGGTCGCGTTCGCGGGTCATATCTATGGTGCCGGTGTGAAAATGGTGCCGTGTACAGAGCCTTATTCGATAGGCGCCGCCTTTTACAACACACTTTATGGACGCTGGTGTATGTAGAGTGCCGGTGTAAGGGGACAATTGCAGTTTCCTATTTAGGTAGCTTGCGCGAAGATCCCATATCTCTTTTTTGTAGGAAGATTGTGTTCAGTTTATATTCGCTATATTAGCAGCAACCGCATACGTAGCAAACTAGCCTCTGACACTATCGCTTCACATATACAGCCGATTCAGTTTGATGGCTGTCCAGTGGTGCTTATCGCGGCATACGGCCGCTTTTTTCTTCGTAAGAAGTTTCTGTGTTTATATATCAGCTTATGTCCAGTTAATCATTGTAACTAGGATTGCTGATTTTAAGGGATTGGAATATTTTATTAAGGTATTTTTCCTCATGGCGGTACATGCGTGCCACTGACTGTTTTCTTTCATGTAATTAGCAAGAGTCCATGAGCTAGTGACGTATGGGATATACATTCCTACCAGGAGGGGCAAAGTTTCCCAAACCTCAAAATGCCTATAAATACACCCCTCACCACACCCACAAATCAGTTTTACAAACTTTGCCTCCCGTGGAGGTGGTGAAGTAAGTTTGTGCTAGATTCTACGTTGATATGCGCTTCGCAGCAGGCTGGAGCCCGGTTTTCCTCTCAGTGTGCAGTGAATGTCAGAGGGATGTGAAGAGAGTATTGCCTATTTGAATTCAATGGTCTCCTTCTACGGGATCTATTTCATAGGTTCTCTGTTATCGGTCGTAGAGATTCATCTCTTACCTCCCTTTTCAGATCGACGATATACTCTTATATATACCATTACCTCTACTGATTCTCGTTTCAGTACTGGTTTGGCTTTCTACTACATGTAGATGAGTGTCCTGGGGTAAGTAAGCCTTATTTTCTGTGTGACACTCTAAGCTATGGTTGGGCACTTTTATATAAAGTTCTAAATATATGTGTTTAAACATTTATTTGCCTTGATTCAGGATGATCAATATTCCTTATTTCAGACAGTCAGTTTCATTATTTGGGATAATGCATATGAATAAAACATTTTTCTTACCTTAAAAATTGATATTTTTTTTTTCCCTGTGGGCTGTTAGGCTCGCGGGGGCTAAAAATGCTTCATTTTATTGCGTCATTCTTGGCGCAGACTTTTTTGGCGCAAAAAATTTCTTTGTCATTTCTGGCGTCATACTTGTCGCTGGAAGTTGTTCGTGTTTGCGTCTTTTTTACAACAAGTGTCAGATCATAATACTGATAGCATTGTTAAACTTCTTCAACATGCTAATAACTTTATTTGTGATGCCATCTTTGATATCATTAGAGTTGATGTCAGGTATATGTCTTTAGCTATTTTAGCTAGAAGAGCTTTATGGCTTAAAACTTGGAATGCAGATATGTCTTCTAAGTCAACTTTGCTTTCCCTTTCTTTCCAAGGTAATACATTGTTTGGTTCCCAGTTGGATTCTATTATTTCAACTGTTACTGGGGGGAAAGGAACTTTTTTACCTCAGGATAAAAAATCTAAAGGTAAATATAGGGCTGCTAATCGTTTTCGTTCCTTTCGTCAGAATAAGGAACAGAAGCCTGATCCTTCCCCTAAAGGAACAGTTTCTGTTTGGAAACCATCTCCAGTCTGGAATAAATCCAAGCCTTTCAGAAAGCAATAGCCAGCTCCCAAGTCGACATGAAGGTGCGGCCCTCATTCCAGCACAGCTGGTAGGGGGCAGATTACGATTTTTCAAAGAATTTGGATCAATTCGATTCACAGTCTTTGGATTCAAAACATTGTTTCATAAGGGTACAGAATAGGTTTCAAGGTAAGGCCTCCTGCAAGAAGATTTTTTCTTTCTCGCATTCCAATAAACCCAGTGAAGGCTCAAGCATTTCTGAAATGTGTTTCAGATCTAGAGTTGGCTGGAGTAATTGTGCCAGTTCCAGTTCGGGAACAGGGTCTGGGGTTTTACTCCAATCTATTCATTGTACCAAAGAAGGAGAATTCCTTCAGACCAGTTCTGGATCTAAAAATATTGAATCGTTATGTAAGGATACCAACATTCAAAATGGTAACTATAAGGACTATTCTGCCTTTTGTTCAGCAAGGGCATTATATGTCCACAATAGATTTACAGGATGCATATCTGCATATTCCGATTCATCCAGATCATTATCAGTTTCTGAGATTCTCTTTTCTAGACAAGCATTACCAGTTTGTGGCTCTGCCGTTCGGCCTAGCAACAGCTCCAAGGATGTTTTCAAAGGTTCTCGGTGCCCTTCTATCTGTAATCAGAGAACAGGGTATTATGGTATTTCCTTATTTGGACGATATCTTGGTACTTGCTCAGTCTTCACATTTAGCAGAATTTCATACGAATCGACTTGTGTCATTTCTTCAAGAACATGGTTGGAGGATCAATTTACCAAAGAGTTCATTGGTTCCTCAGACAAGGGTAACCTTTTTAGGTTTCCAAATAGATTCAGTGTCCATGACTTTGTCTCTGACGGACAAGAGACGTCTGAAATTGGTTTCAGCTTGTCGAAACCTTCAGTCTCAATCATTCCCTTCGGTAGCCTTATGCATGGAAATTCTAGGTCTTATGACTGCTGCATCGGACGCGATCCCCTTTGCTCGTTTTCACATGCGACCTCTTCAGCTTTGTATGCTGAACCAGTGGTGCAGGGATTATACAAAGATATCACAGTTAATATCTTTAAATCCGATTGTACGACACTCTCTGACGTGGTGGACAGATCACCATCGTTTAGTTCAAGGGGCTTCTTTTGTTCTTCCAACCTGGACTGTGATCTCAACAGATGCGAGTCTGACAGGTTGGGGAGCTGTATGGGGGTCTCTGACAGCGCAAGGGGTTTGGGAATCTCAGGAGGCGAGATTACCAATCAACATTTTGGAACTCCGTGCTATTTTCAGAGCTCTTCAGTCGTGGCCTCTTCTGAAGAAAGAATCGTTCATTTGTTTTCAGACGGACAATGTCACAACCGTGGCATATGTCAATCATCAAGGGGGGACTCACAGTCCTCTGGCTATGAAAGAAGTATCTCGGATACTTGCTTGGGCAGAATCCAGCTCCTGTCTAATTTCTGCGGTTCACATCCCAGGTATAGACAATTGGGAAGCGGATTATCTCAGTCACCAGACGTTACATCCGGGCGAATGGTCTCTTCACCCAGAGGTATTTCTTCAGATTGTTCAAATCTGGGGACTTCCAGAAATAGATCTGATGGCCTCTCATCTAAACAAGAAACTTCCCAGGTATCTGTCCAGATCCAGGGATCCTCAGGCGGAGGCAGTGGATGCATTGTCACTTCCTTGGAAGTATCATCCTGCCTATATCTTTCCGCCCCTAGTTCTTCTTCCAAGAGTGATCTCCAAGATTCTAAAAGAGCGTTTGTTTGTTCTGCTGGTGGCTCCAGCATGGCCTCACAGGTTTTGGTATGCGGATCTTGTCCGGATGGCTACTTGCCAACCTTGGACTCTTCCATTAAGACCAGACCTTCTATCGCAAGTTCTTTTTTTCCATCAGGATCTCAAATCATTAAATTTGAAGGTATGGAGATTGAACGCATTATTCTCAGTCATAGAGGTTTCTCTGACTCCGTAATTAATACTATGTTACAGGCTCGAAAATCTGTGTCTAGGAAGATATATTATCGAGTCTGGAAGACTTACATTTCTTGGTGCTCTTCTCATCAATTTTCCTGGCATTCTTTTAGAATTCCTAGAATTTTACAATTTCTTCAGGATGGTCTGGATAAAGGTTTGTCTGCAAGTTCTTTGAAAGGACAAATTTCTGCTCTTTCTGTGCTGTTTCACAGAAAGATTGCTAATCTTCCTGATATTCATTGTTTTGTACAGGCTTTGGTTCGTATAAAACCTGTCATTAAGTCAATCTCTCCTCCTTGGAGTTTGAATTGAATCCGTTTGAACCTATGCATTCTTTGGATATTAAATTACTTTCTTGGAAAGTGTTGTTCCTTTTGGCCATCTCTACTGCTAGAAGAGTTTCAGAGTTATCTGCTCTTTCTTGTGAATCTCCTTTTCTGATTTTTCATCAGGATAAGGCGGTGTTGCGGACTTCATTTAAATTTTTACCTAAAGTTGTGAATTCTAACAACATTAGTAGAGAAATTGTTGTTCCTTCATTGTGTCCTAATCCTAAGAATTCAAAGGAGAGATCTTTACATTCTTTGGATGTAGTAAGAGCTTTGACATATTATGTTGAAGCTACTAAAGATTTTAGAAAGACTTCTAGTCTATTTGTTATCTTTTCTGGGTCCAGAAAAGGTCAGAAGGCCTCCGCCTTTTCTTTGGCGTCTTGGTTAAAGTCTTTGATTCATCATGCTTATGTTGAGTCAGGTAAAACTCTGCCTCAAAGGATTACAGCTCATTCTACTAGGTCAGTTTCTACTTCCTGGGCGTTTAGGAATGAAGCTTCGGTTGATCAGATTTGCAAAGCAGCAACTTGGTCTTCTTTGCATACTTTTACTAAATTCTACCATTTTGATGTATTTTCTTCTTCTGAAGCAGTTTTTGGTAGAAAAGTACTTCAGGCAGCTGTTTCAGTTTGATTCTTCTGCTTATAATTTCAGTTTTTTTCATTATAAGATTAAAACTTATTTTGGGGTGTGGATTATTTTTTCAGCGGAATTGGCTGTCTTTATTTTATCCCTCCCTCTCTAGTGACTCTTGCGTGGACTTCCACATCTTGGGTATCTGCTATCCCATATGTCACTAGCTCATGGACTCTTGCCAATTACATAAAAGAAAACATAATTTATGTAAGAACTTAACAGATAAATTCATTTCTTTCATATTAGCAAGAGTCCATGAGGCCCACCCTTTTTTTGTGGTGGGTATGATTTTTTTGTGTAAAGCACAATTATTCCAATTCCGTATTTTTATGCTTTCGCACTTTTTTTCTTATCACCCCACTTCTTGGCTATTCGTTAAACTGATTTGTGGGTGTGGTGAGGGGTGTATTTATAGGCATTTTGAGGTTTGGGAAACTTTGCCCCTCCTGGTAGGAATGTATATCCCATACGTCACTAGCTCATGGACTCTTGCTAATATGAAAGAAATGAATTTAACAGGTAAGTTCTTGCATAAATTATGTTTTTTGTTTGCTGACTTAAGTCACTGATTTCAGAAACGTGTGGGTTAATAGTTTCCCGGTGAGCTTATGTCTAAATTGAGCTTGTGTTCAGGGCGCCCTGATAGGTAACTCATATATTTCCATTTTTAATGGGTTTAGCGACTTGCCTCCTCTCAGTACAGTCTTTTTATATAAAGTATTTTATGGGTTATGCCCTATGATGCATAGTTAAGGTTGGCTCTTATTGAGCTGGTGATCTGCAATACACAGAACTACTTGCAGACAGGCTCTATTCACAGCTGTTAAAAATAAAGCAGGGAAAGTTATAGTGTTTTTATTTTTCTGTGACATCTTGGGCTAATCTGTAATCTGGCTGGTATGTAGGACAATGGTGTCCTTCAGTACAGGAATACCGGTGGCGACTTATATTCCTCTGTAGTTAAGGAGGAATATGGTTCTGAGTCAGTTTGTCTAGCTGAGACTCCAGTCACAAAACCTATTTTTAATTAAATAGGCTCATATTTCTGTATTTTCAGAATTTATGGTTTTGAAATTTATTCTTTGCAATGAACTTAGGGTTTGGTGCCATCGTGTTTTTTTTTATAAGATCGTTACATTTACTTTGATAGTTCTCATATTTTGAATCAGAGCATGTACTTTTATATATTTTTTTATTTCCCTAAGTCAGCTTTCTCAATCATTTTAATGACCATACGATGTTCAGTACCTTCCTAAGTTTGGAGGTTTATACTTTTTCTCCATATATCATATTTTTGTCTGATGGAGAATTGTTGTATCATATAAGAAAACTATGTGATAAAAAACATAGGTTTGATACCCACCTGTGTGTGTCAAGTTTAAACCTTTATTCTACAGTATCTTCGGAGGGAAGGCACCTGACTGGAGACCACAGATCTCAGGATAGGTCGCTATTTTCTTCCCCAGGCATGGGTATGACATATAGCTTAGTCTGCAGAGGTGACAGGTCTTCTCTTCTTTGGGGCTTAAAGCTTAAGCATTTATTTTGTGCTCCCTGTTTTATTCATATATGGAAAGAGTCCACAGCTGCATTCATTACTTTTGGGAATTCAGAACCTGGCCACCAGGAGGAGGCAAAGACACCCCAGCCAAAGGCTTAAATACTCCTCCCCCTTCCCTCATCCCCGAGTCATTCTTTGCCTTTCGTCCCAGGAGGTTGGCAGAGAAGTGACAGAAATTTACGATTTTTCTCTTATGGAGGGTATTACTTCTCGGCATGGGACTGGAGTTTTAAGTAATCCTGTCAGCTTCTCAGTGAGAGGTTGGATGAAAGTTAGAGTCCGGAGATGCAGGGGAGAGTCTTTCTGCGAAACCAGCTCAACTAATTTTTAACAGCTCCATAAGCAATCGGCGTTGACGAGTTTCGCTGCCTGCTTTCTTCTCTCAAGTCCATGGCAGAGGCGAGGCTACTATCTGTCACACTTGAAGGGTTGTGTTCCTGTTCCACGGCGTAGATTCTGGTAAGATCGTTCATTTTACTTTTCTCATGATTGGTTTGTATTACAAATGTTTTCCCAAGAGGTTACCACCTTGCGGGACCAACTAGAGTAATCAGGGTCTCAGTGAGGCTCCTTTTGTATCTTGGAATCAAGGGTTAATATCTCCTAAGGGGGGTTATATGAACAGGGGGGGGATTTAATCATGTTTATGTGATTCAACCTGCTTATGTTTAGTATTACTTAGGCTCATGGTTTTGTGGAACATAAAGCCTTGGAAGTGATGCGGCCTTTACGGTCGGGCATGCTTTTTCTGGACTGTACGGCTTACCTTGTGACCGTGCGTGGTCACGTTTTTGACTTTCCAGTTCCGAATTCCTGACCGTGTGGTGATGGAGAAATTCTGGTCCGCTGGTGTCTGGTGCATAGGAGGTGGTGAGTGCCCCAGCCATTGTGGGTGTAAAGTGCTGTTTAGATTTTCTTATTTGGTCCATTTTTTTTTATTCATATCCCAGTTATGGAGGATTCTGATGTTGAGATTGAAGTGGTCTCTGATTCAGATTCTACTTTTTGCAATGAATACGGATCGGCCAAGATGACACATGAGTCAGTTATGTTCCATATGCAGTGCTAGAGGGCTCAATTCCTCGGGATCTGGTAATCTAGGGGCCGCTGAGTCATCCGCCTCTGGGGGTGCTGTCCCTCGAGTGGCGAGTTCCCTACCACTGTTGCTACACGTGCAGGTGACCCAGATTATGCTTATCTTTCCCTGGATGGGGGTTTGTTCCCTCCGTAGGTTGTGGCACGTTTCCGTATTAAAATCCTGATGGCGCATCTGCAGCTTCCTGATGTCTGCTTAATATTATGTTCGTGTCCAGTCAACCCGGTCCCCCCAGACATGGGGTGGTCCATTCAGCTCTCTGGGGGAGCGACTGTTCCTGTGGCTACGGTGGAAGTGTGCTGTGCTTTTCTTTATAGACTGGCGTGCCTTCGTGTTCTGTTACGGCACTCATCCTTAATGGATATAGGAGTTCTCAGTCTTCTTCGAATAGCTCACAGAATTAAATATAAGGGGATGAAGTAATCATTTTATAGTCTGGTTATTGAGTATCCTTTCCAATCTGAGCTTGGATGAGCAGGGTTCCGTTAGGCTCGTCCTGCTGGTGTGTCTATTCCTTTTAGGCGAAAACCTACGGGTTGCCTTTTCTTTATTAATCCGGTTAGGATGACTTTTATTTGATTTTAAAAGCTCATGTTTGGTTTCATATTTCTTCAGAAGTTTTCCTTCTGGAATCGATACTCTGTTTATGGAAGTTGTTCTGGGACATGTTTAGTCCTATGTGTTGTCTGTCGTTTATTTCTCTCTCCCTGAGGGCGAATATTGCGGCCTTGACAGTAATGGCTATGGGTCAGACTGGTTCTGATTGGGTTCAGCTCCTTCTGTCTTGAGGCCTCTTTCAGACACGTGGTGCCTGTTCTGCCTGGCTGGTCCGGTTAGGGCACTGAGTGATTGCTTTATTATTTGTGTTTTTCTTAGCTTGTGTCAGCTAAGCATTTTGTGAGGACCTGAGGGTTTGTGGGGCATGGGGGACTGGTTCAGTCCTCAGCAGCCTTTGAGCTGGTCGCTTGGGTCTCGGTGGAGTTTTAGTACGTCACACTCCGTTAGTTCCGATATCGTCAGGATTTGAGTGTTTCCTTCCCCGTGTCGGTTGAAGATTTGGAGGTTTAAGCACCTCATCGCTTCTGTTATGGGCGGTCTTGCCCTTCTAGGGCTATTGGAATTGTCCTTTTGGACTTATTCCTTTTTGAGGACTCTTCCTTCGGGTTGAGATCTCTGGATTTTGTCCGTTTCTCCTTAGAGGTTGACCTTGCTTTTTTTCCTACTCTGTGGGTTACTCGTTCCTTATTAGGAATGATAGGCTATGTGGTCTCCTTATCCTGGCTCCGTCTAGGGGCTGTTTCCAGGGTTTGGGATGCTATGCATTCTTTCTCTTGTAAGGTGTATCCAGTCCACAGATTCATCCATTACTTGTGGGATTTTCTCCTTCCCAACAGGAAGCTGCAAGAGGATCACCCACAGCAGAGCTGTCTATATAGCTCCTCCCCTAACTGCCACCTCATTCTCTTGCAGCTCTCGACAAGGGAAGTATCAAGAGAGGTGTGGTGAATTAGTGTAGTTTATCTTCAATCAAAAGTTTATTTTTAAACGCTACCGACGTTGTACTGTTTTTTACCTCAGGCAGAAATTAGAAGAGTTTTGCCTGAGGTTTTTGATGATCTTAGCAGGTTGTAACTAAGGTCCACTGCTGTTCTCACACATAACTGAAGAGTATGGGGAAACTTCAGCTGGGGGAACGGCCTGCAGAATTAACTGCCCTGAGGTATGTTCAGTATATTTTTTTCTAGATGATAAGAACTAGAAAATGCTGACAGTGCCTGATATATTCAAGGTAAGCCTGATTGCAGTGATTTAATAAACGACTGGCATCATGCTTGCAGTAAAGGGTAATATTCATATTACTTTCTATTACTTTCCCGCTCAAGGGACGCCAAGTACATCTAGCGCGCCCATTGCGTATACTTTACAAGACATGGCGGCAGTTATGAATCATACTCTTACAGAAGTATTGTCCAAACTGCCAGGGTTACAAGGAAAGCGAGACAACTCTGGGGCTAGAACAAATACAGAGGTCTCTGACGCTTTAGTAGCTATGTCTGATATACCCTCACAATGTGCAGAAGCCGAAGAAGGAGAGCTTCTATCTGTGGGTGATTTTTCTGACTCAGGGAAGACACTTCAACCTTATTCTGATATGTCTACATTTAAATTTAAGCTTGAACACCTCCGCATGTTGCTCAGGAAGGTTTTAGCAACTCGGGATGACTGTGACGCCATTGTAGTCCCAGATAAATTGTGTAAATTGGATAAATACTATGCAGTGCCTGTTTATACTGATGTTTTTCCAATACCTAAGAGGTTTTCAGAAATTATTACTAAGGAATGGGATAGACCAGGTGTACCGTTCTCTCCCCCTCCTGTTTTTAAATTTTTTTCCTATAGATGCCGCTACACGGGACTTGTGGCAAATGGTCCCTAAGGTGGAGGGAGCAGTCTCTACCCTAGCGAAGCGTACAACTATCCCTGTCGAGGACAGTTGTGCTTTTCTAGATCCAATAGACAAAAAATTAGAGGGATACCTTAAGAAAATTTTTATTCAACAAGGTTTTATTCTCCAGCGCCTTGCATGCATTGCCCCTGTCACTGCTGCTGCGGCCTTCTGGTTTGAGTCTTTAGAAGAGGCTCTACAGGTAGAAACCCCATTGGATGATATCCTTGACAAGCTTAAAGCTCTTAAGCTAGCCAATTCATTTGTTTCTGATGCCGTTGTTCATTTAACCAAGCTAACGGCTAAAAACTCAGGTTTTGCTATTCAGGCGCGTAGGGCGTTATGGCTTAAATCCTGGTCAGCTGACGTTACTTCAAAGTCTAAGCTTCTCAATATTCCCTTCAAGGGGCAGACCCTATTCGGGCTTGGACTGAAGGAGATCATTTCTGATATTACTGGAGGAAAAGGTCACGCCCTTCCTCAGGATAGGTACAACAAATTAAGGACCAAACAAACTAATTTTCGTTCCTTTCGAAATTTCAAGAGTGGCGCAGCTTCAACTTCCTCTAATACAAAACAAGAGGGATATTTTGCCCAGTCCAAGCCGGTCTGGAGACCTAACCAGGCTTGGAACAAAGGAAAGCAGGCCAAAAAACCTGCTGCTGCCTCTAAGACAGCATGAAAGATCAGCCCCCGATCCGGAAACAGATCTAGTAGGGGGCAGACTTTCTCTCTTCGCCCAGGCTTGGGCAAGAGATTCCAGGATCCCTGGGCGTTGGAAATTGTGTCCCAGGGATATCTTCTGGACTTCAAAGCTTCTTCCCCAAAAGGGACATTTCATCTCTCACAATTATCTGCAAACCAGATAAAGAGAGAGTCATTCTTACATTGTGTTTAGGACCCCTCCTAGTTATGGGAGTGATCCACCCAGTTCCAAAGGAGGAACAGGGGCAAGGCTTCTATTCAAATCTGTTTGTAGTTCCCAAGAAAGAGGGAACTTTCAGACCAATCTTAGATCTCAAGATTCTAAACAAATTTCTCAGGGTCCCATCCTTCAAGATGGAGACTATTCGAACCATCCTACCTATGATCCAGGAGGGTCAATATATGACTACCGTGGACTTAAAGGATGCTTATCTTCACATTCCGACACACAGAGATCATCATCGGTTTCTCAGGTTCGATATTGAGACATGCTCACAGCTGTTATTAATTTGTGGGCTTGTCCTAGGATGATCTTATTAGCACTCCTCACACATATGATAATGTTTGATTAATTAACCTATGATAGGATCAGAAAGGGTTTATATAGCAAGTGTGTCATGTATTACTTTACTGTATAACCTGAAGAAACAGCCCCTGAGAAATGCGTTGCTCTATTTTTAATAAAGTACTGTTTTTATGATACACTTGCTTCTGTTCTGGACTTTTTCCCTGTGGAGTGTGGAATTGGGAGTGGATCCGGTTCGCTGGAGAGTACAGTCTACTGGGCGGCTGAGAGGTCCCAGATTGCTGTGACTGCACCTGAAGGTGCGCTACTAATTGTAAGTGTTACCATTCACTACTATTTCTGCCTGACCAGACTGTACTATGCTATGGTAGATCTGCTCTTTCATTCATAGGAACACGTGACTCGCCTGCCTACCTTCTGACTGGGTGCTGGATCTGTCGGCACACAGTGAGCTGGACCACTGTTTGAGTTCCAGTCTGTTTCACTAATGGGTGCTCTATCCTTGTGAGTACCTTCATCTACCACGTTGATATGTCCCTGTTTTGATGTTACTAGGCCATATTGGCGCCTCTGTGTTTTCTTCTCCTCAGATCACCTATCACCACGGATTGACCATCCTTTTGACAGAGTGCTGCCTTCTTTTTGGATACTAAGGACTTTTTGTTTTTGGTTCTTTTATTATTGATGTGCATTGTTTTTATATTTTGTGCTTATTTTGTATGTATATTTATGTTCTTTGGTTTTAGGTTTTATGGTCTTTTATTATTTTAGGTTTTAGGTCCGGTTGTTATTTCAGTGAGGAAGCACCCCCTATGGGAATTTTGTTTGTAATACTTTCATTCTTCCCATTTTTATGTCTTAGCTTGATAGGGCTTTTCTACCTTGTTTCGGCCTATCTCTATGGGGTCCTCCTTGGGAATATCTGTTTGTGGGTACTTTTGGATGGCACCCGAGCTCTGTTGGGGTGACTGAGGCCATCCCATTGCGCCCTTTTCTCTGGGGTCCGGTGGTTGGGGTCCTTTCTGTTCCCCTGTCCTTTAGACCTGTCTGTTGCTTGGGGTGGTCTGGTGTTTTGTGTACCCACTACTTAGTGGATGTTAGCAGTCCGGCGATTGGTGTTGGTTATCTATCTTCGGCTGCTTTTTACTTGCCTGCAAGTATTTTATTTTCGGAGTTATCTTGGTATGACTGCAGCGTGTGGTGTTCAGAGGCTGTTCTCTGGGTTTGATGCACGTGTTGACTGGGACTATTTCGATATTCCGAGTTCTTGGCGAATTAAGACTCTGGTTTCAGTTGTTTTTTCGGGGCGGTTGCTCTGTTTTTTTAGGAGAACTTTTCTTCTCTGTTCGGATTCCCGGTCTCAACCTTGTGGTCCTGTACAGTTAGGGGTCTGGGCGTTGCCTTCCCTTGTTTTCAGGATTGTGGTTATCCATTTTTTCCCAAAGAATTTATGTAGTCTTTAATTAAACACCTAGTTCAGAGAGAAAGGTGTATCGAGGGGGAAGGGATTTCAATAGCAGCTAGGTCAGTAAGCTATGTCACCACATTCCCTCACTTTTTCTTCTCCTATGTTGCCCCGTTTTCTAGTTATACCCACTAGTACAGAAGAACACAGTGGGAGCGAAAACCTTACAGGGAAAATTCTCCCACCATCCCTTCGGAATCATTCCCTCGGCGATATGAGCTTTTCTGTACTTTCCTAGGACTGTCAATTCCTAGTCTAACTTTATACAATTCTTTATATAAAATTGCACTCAATATTATACATAGACACAAATTCCTATGCTAAACCCCATTAGCAAAATTTATACAATGGTCTTAAAATTTGGAAAAATTAAAAGTTCATGTATGAGTGCGTGAGTGTGGGTACACTAGATGGGTATGCGTGTAGTAAAATCTTTTTTTAATAAAGTGTGAATTGTGCCTGTAAAACAAAAGTTATAATGGTTCACTGAAGTTCTTTGTTGTCATCTTTTGGCATTACATATTCTTGATTAGATCAGTCCTGATGATACCTGAAAAACAACAATCTATAATATGTGTTATTTGGAAAAGCTGAAAGGAAAGGTGAGAAGCCTTCTATCTTCATTGGTTTACTTCCTGCAAGATAAGACTTCAGACAGTTTACATGGAAATTTTCTTGCATGTGGCCTCCCAAAAATAATCACAATGGAGGTATCTGGGTTTTCTTTTAGAAAGAAAAATCATCAATTAACTATGCATTCTAAATATTGGCATATTTAAAACTTAATAATGAAAAGACTTAAAATTATTACTTGAACTTAAACTAAAGTACACATTACATGATACTAATGTACTGCAAACAAATATGCTTATAAACAAAATTTAATTATTTATCAGCTCTGTCAGCTATTTCTTTAGAAACCCAATTTCATCTCTCACTCTCCTGTTTTGTTGTTTGAGTTCCCAATAACTTAAAGGAACATGAAACCCAAAATTTTTCTTTTATGATTCAGATAGAGAATATAATTTCAAACAACTTTCCCATTTACTTCTATTATTTAATTTGCTTATTTCTCTTGTTATCCTTTGCTGAAATGTTTATCTATGAAAGTATATGTGCAGTAGAGAACCTCGGATCTAGCTGTTGATTGGTGGCTGCATATATAAACTGATTGTCATTGGCTCACCCATGTGTTCAGTTAGAAACCAGTAGTGCACGGCTGCTCCTTCAACAAATGATACCAAGAGAATAAAACAGATTAAATAATAGAAGTAAATTAGAAAGTTGTTTAAAATTGTATCCTCTATCTGAATCATGAAAGATTTTTTTTTTTTTTTTTAAAAGGCCGAAACAGTGACATTCATTTTATTTTAGAAAAATAACAACATTTGCTTTCAATTTTAGACTTTTTAGAATAATTTTAACTTTATATTTTAAAATTACATTAAATATTAAATATGATATTTACTTATTACATTCTTTAAAAAAGAAATGTACAGTGTAATTTATATTAAAATTTTGCATCATCAACACAATATTTAATGCATACTATAAATCACAGTTTTTACTTTATACGTTCAATACAATTAAACGGTTTATTTTTATTTTTTTATTTTTTTAATTTAATTTTTATTGAGGTTGTAAAATAAAAACAACAGGCAAATCGGAACACATAGCTCCAAACATACAAGAGAAGTCACTGACATAAACATAACTTATCAAAATAGAAAAACATATATTGCCTATGAAAACAAATAGAAAGAGAACCTCATTTTTCTATTTAGGTGTATCCCCTTAGAATATAATAAATTATGAAATAAAATTGAAATTTCCCCCAAAGATATAAGGGGGCCTCTTTTGGACCTCCTAGACTAGATTGATGAGATAGTGGGGGAAGTTTGGGGAAAGGGAATAAAGTATCAAACCGGGCCACTCTTGGACCCAAGATATTTTATGTAGTAGTGTCAAAACGGATTACATAAGAGATACAGGGCAAGGGATAATATTATGTTAGAGAAGCTTCATGGTGGCAGAAGAGCATATAGAACCACAATATTGTCACACTCTTTCCATAGTAAATAAAATATCCAAGTTGGTCATTAAGTGATACACATATAGTGATCAAAGGAGACCGCTTATGGATCCCAAATATCTAACCTCATTTTTTATTTGGATAACTATTTGAACCCAACCTAACTAGACTGTATATAGGGGTACAAACTAACAGGGGACCTGATAATATAAACAGTGCTTGACACTTCCTAGGGGGTTGTGAGCCACACATATTTTGATTTGTAACATAAATTCAGTAATTAACCACAGTTACAGATGACTAGGCCAAGAACTTGGATAAAGAGATCTAGAGGCCACTATTAGTCCAAGTGTTACTGAGTGGGAATATTTTATGAGGACTATGTATGATAAATTGTAAAAACGCATAGAATAAAGGGATAACTAAACTATTAAATTGTATGTTAACAACTACTAGATATCAAACATTGTTCCTATATAATAAACAATAAGGATCTCTCATGCTTCAGCTAGAATATATATTTGGGGCGAGACAGCATAAGAAGGCTCAGTGATACTAACAAAACGTAATGTTACCTGGAAGGCAGTGAGTTTGGGATCCTCAGATGTGCTACATCAACAAACACGTTAGAATAGGCAAACAGTTTGCGGCCGAGAAACAACTAATCAGTGCATAGTTAGAATGCAGGAACATACCAGTGTGTTACCTTAATGTCTTTTATATGAGTCAGAGACTGAAGATATAAATGTTATCCTTTATATATTATCTAGCGAATCATTACGCTATTTCTCTAAAAAAAATGAGAGGGGCGAATAGCATGTTACATGTGGGGATAAATTATCTTATTATTTCCCCCTTGAGGCTCTTTAGTAGGACTTGAAAGAAACTGTATACCTATTCTCTCACTGACTTACACTAGATAGGTCCTGCGTCAATACAAAATTTTGAGTTAGATAAGAAATTAGTCACCCATATATATGTAGCAGAATAAAGGCAAAAGCTGGTATAGCTGGTATATTAGTATTTAAAAACAGGGGGGCCTGGAATGGTACAAATTTCTCGCATGGCTAGACATAGAACTTTAATGCAGGAGTAGCTATCAAATATAAAAAGGGAATTTAAAAGGATATAGCTATGAACAATGTGGTAAGCATAGTAAGCTATCTGGCAGATTCTCCTAGCTAGTGGAGCAATGGGGGCGGTAAATGACAAAAATAAGGATCCGCAAATCAGTAGTAGTATTAACATTTGCACTATCTAGCTAATGATATGCGTTATAAAACGGCCACTATCTTTAACTCACTTACTGACAAGCAACATATAATAAAAAAAAAACAACAGGTTGTCCCACAGTATACTAGAAAACTCTCGTATGGCATATCTTGATATAGTCCTACTGTGATGCCATACTAGACTCAGGAGAACATCCTTTGAAGGAAAAGCGTAGTGTTCATATGGAGGAGTCCCACAGAGTTATGAGTGATCACAAGATCACTAAAGTAAGTCAGCACCTAGCCTATACCCACCGGGTCCAGAGTTGATAAACCAAATATTGCAATGTGACCCGGTGTTAAGAGCCAACATACCAGCACCGTGCCAATGATGATCAGTCCGTCTGTGTGCAGACCCACTCCTGTTATGTTATGTCCTGCAGCAGCGTGTCTCATCTCGACATGATGAACAGTCTTTGAGGGGGTAAGCAGCTCCCCTCTAGCGTGAGAGACACTAACTGAAGGGGGGGTACCGTGAACTGCCGGTCTACGAAGTTGAGGAGATCGCCGGGAAGCCTGCTCAGAGGGCCGGTCAGCTGTCACGCAAGGGCGACTCAGGTCAGAATGTCTCCCCCTCATGTTGCGGTATCTTGCCTTGTTACTTGTCTGGTTGGCTCCGGGCCTGCAGGCATTAGCCGGTACGGGTTGATCTGCGGAGGGTAGTCCCACACCTCTCAGAGTACCTCTCAGGTCAATCTCAGATCTATGCCCGATGTTTCTCACCGCTCCAGATATAGGCACCTCAGATGTCCAGTGAATCCCGTTTCTGGAGTCCACTGGTTCTGCAACTGTCTGAGCTGTAGGTTTAGGGTAAGTTAAGTCCTCCGCTGGTAAATGCGCTTTCAAGGGTAGCATAGGCAGCCGAGTATCCCCATCATCTAGCCGAAGTTGCGGTCGAGTGCTGAAGCTGTTAGCAATTAGGTGAGACAGTCTCTGAAAGTGCTCTTCTAAGATATGGCAAATTGTATCCTCGAGAATTTGCCAGTCGGATGCCATAATTCCACCGACAATGAATTTAAGGGTGCCAGAAGATAGCTTGACAAACTTGCTTTGGGAGGGGAAGGAAAAGGGACAGCGTATAACGCTGCTATACCCGGATTACCGGGGGGGTTAGGTGGAGGTCTGGCCCGCTTCTAGGCCGCCACTGCGTACCTCACCGTTCCGGTACTTCAGGACAGAAGTTGGCGTCACAATCTAGATCAAAAGATTCAGCAGGAGCTACAGTTTTAATATATAGTGATTAAGATCATAGATGGTGCCATAGTCAGGCGATATGCAGCAGATATATTAGCCAGACTCTTCAGCCTCTAAAATAAGCAGCCATCATGGCCGCCGCCCGGAAGCATCCCCCCATGAAAGATTTTTTTTGTGTTTCATGTCCCTTTAAGTTGCCCTTATTACTTATCTCATTTGTCCTCAGCCTCCAATTGTTATACTTGTTTTCTCCTCTGTTAATATCGCCATTTAAATTCTTGTCTCTCCAGTTTCCTGTATTTAATCCTCTACTATACTGATATCCCCAAACATTCCTTCTGTTACCCCTCTCTGATTCCTGCTTGTGAATATTCAGATTGTTCCCCAGTGACTGCTTCACTGCAGAAATTGCCTTAATGGTGTATGGGTGATAATTCCACCACTTCTCAGCTCTAGTGATTACCATTTCTTTCATGTAATTAGCAAGAGTCCATGAGCTAGTGACGTATGGGATATACATTCCTACCAGGAGGGGCAAAGTTTCCCAAACCTCAAAATGCCTATAAATACACCCCTCACCACACCCACAAATCAGTTTTACAAACTTTGCCTCCTATGGAGGTGGTGAAGTAAGTTTGTGCTAGATTCTACGTTGATATGCGCTCCGCAGCAGGTTGGAGCCCCGTTTTCCTCTCAGCGTGCAGTGAATGTCAGAGGGATGTGAAGAGAGTATTGCCTATTTTGAATTCAATGATCTCCTTCTACGGGGTCTATTTCATAGGTTCTCTGTTATCGGTCGTAGAGATTCATCTCTTACCTCCCTTTTCAGATCGACGATATACTCTTATATATACCATTACCTCTACTGATTCTCGTTTCAGTACTGGTTTGGCTTTCTACTACATGTAGATGAGTGTCCTGGGGTAAGTAAGTCTTATTTTCTGTGACACTCTTAAGCTATGGTTGGGCACTTTTGTATAAAGTTCTAAATATATGTATTCAAACATTTATTTGCCTTGACTCAGGATGTTCAACGTTCCTTATTTCAGACAGTCAGTTTCATATTTGGGATAATGCATTTGAATAAATCAATTTTTTTTTACCTTAAAATTTGACTTTTTTTCCTGTGGGCTGTTAGGCTCGCGGGGGCTGAAAATGCTTCATTTCTCCAACATTGGTGTGTCCGGTCCACGGCGTCATCCTTACTTGTGGGATATTCTCTTCCCCAACAGGAAATGGCAAAGAGTCCCAGCAAAGCTGGTCACATGATCCCTCCTAGGCTCCGCCCACCCCTGTCATTCTCTTTGCCGTTGCACAGGCAACATCTCCACGGAGATGGTTAAGAGTTTTTTGGTGTTTAAATGTAGTTTTATTCTTCTATCAAGTGTTTGTTATTTTAAAATAGTGCTGGTATGTACTATTTACTCTGAAACAGAAAAGGATGAAGATTTCTGTTTGTAAGAGGAAGATGATTTTAGCACAGTAACTAAAATCAATTGCTGTTTCCACACAGGACTGTTGAGATGAAGTAACTTCAGTTGGGGGAAACAGTTAGCAGTATTTTCTGCTTAAGGTATGACTAGCCATATTTCTAACAAGACTGTGTAATGCTGGAAGGCTGTCATTTCCCCTCATGGGGACCGGTAAGCCATTTTCTTAGTTAAACATAAAAGAATAAAGGGCTTCAAAAAGGGCTTAAAAACTGGTAGACATTTTTCTGGGCTAAAACAATTGCTTTACTAGGCATATTATGCAGATTCTAACTAATTATTGGTATTATAAATCTAGTGCGCCAATACTTATTACCATGCAACAATTAACGGCTGTAATGGATAACTCCATAGCAAATCTTTTATCCAAAATGCCTACTTATCAGAGAAAGCGCGATTGCTCTGTTTTAAACACTGAAGAGCAAGAGGACGCTGATAACTGTTCTGACATACCCTCACACCAATCTCAAGGGGCCATGAGGGAGGTTTTGTCTGATGGAGAAATTTCAGATTCAGGAAAAATTTCTCATCAAGCTGAACCTGATGTTGTGACATTTAAATTTAAATTAGAACATCTCCGCGCACTGCTTAAGGAGGTGTTATCTACTCTGGATGATTGTGACAATTTGGTCATTCCAGAGAAATTATGTAAGATGGACAAGTTCCTAGAGGTTCCGGTGCCCCCGACGCTTTTCCTATACCCAAGCGGGTGGCGGACATAGTAAATAAAGAGTGGGAAAGGCCCGGCATACCTTTTGTCCCCCCCCCTATATTTAAGAAATTATTTCCTATAGTCGACCCCAGAAAGGACTTATGGCAGACAGTCCCCAAGGTCGAGGGGGTGGTTTCTACTCTAAACAAACGCACTACTATTCCTATCGAAGATAGTTGTGCTTTCAAAGATCCTATGGATAAGAAATTAGAGGGTTTGCTTAAAAAGATTTTTGTACAGCAAGGTTACCTTCTACAACCAATTTCATGCATTGTTCCTGTCACTACGGCAGCGTGTTTCTGGTTCGAGGAACTAGAAAAATCGCTCAGTAAAGAATCTTCGTATGAGGAGGTTATGGACAGAGTTCAAGCACTTAAATTGGCTAACTCTTTTGTTTTAGATGCCGCTTTGCAATTAGCTAGATTAGCGGCGAAAAATTCAGGGTTTGCTGTCGTGGCGCGCAGAGTGCTTTGGCTAAAGTCTTGGTCAGCGGATGTGTCTTCCAAGACAAAATTGCTTAACATTCCTTTCAAAGGTAAAACATTATTTGGACCTGATTTGAAAGAGATTATTTCAGACATCACTGGGGGAAAGGGCCACGCCCTCCCACAGGATAGGTCTTTTAAGGCTAATAATAAGCCTAATTTTCGTCCCTTTCGCAGAAACGGACCAGTCTCTAATTCTGTATCCTCTAAGCAAGAGGGTAATACTTCACAACCCAAACCAGCCTGGAAACCAATGCAAGGCTGGAACAAGGGTAAGCAGGCCAAGAAGCCTACCACTGCTACCAAAACAGCATGAAGGGATAGCCCCCGATCCGGGACCGGATCTAGTGGGGGGCAGACTTTCTCTCTTTGCTCAGGCTTGGGCAAGAGATGTTCAGGATCCTTGGGCGCTAGAAATAGTTTCTCAAGGTTATCTCCTGGAATTCAAGGAACTACCCGAAGGGGAAGGTTCCACAGGTCTCAATTATCTTCAAACCAAATAAAGAGACAGGCATTCTTACATTGTGTAGAAGACCTGTTAAAGATGGGAGTGATACATCCAGTTCCAATAAGAGAACAAGGAATGGGATTTTATTCCAATCTGTTCATAGTTCCCAAAAAAGAGGGAACATTCAGACCAATTTTGGATCTAAAGATCCTAAACAAATTTCTCAGGGTACCATCGTTCAAAATGGAAACTATTCGAACGATCCTACCTACTATCCAGGAAAATCAATTTATGACTACCGTGGATTTAAAGGATGCGTACCTACATATTCCTATCCACAAGGAACATCATCAGTTCCTAAGGTTCGCTTTTCTGGACAAGCATTACCAGTTTGTGGCACTTCCATTTGGATTAGCCACTGCTCCAAGGATTTTCACAAAGGTACTAGGGTCCCTTCTAGCGGTTCTAAGACCAAGGGGCATTGCAGTAGTACCTTACTTGGACGACATCCTGATTCAAGCGTCGTCCCTGTCAAAAGCAAAGGCTCATACGGACATCGTCCTAGCCTTTCTCAGATCTCACGGATGGAAGGTGAACAAAGAAAAAAGTTCTCTGTCCCCGTCAACAAGAGTTCCCTTCTTGGGAACAATAATAGATTCCTTAGAAATGAGGATTTTTCTGACAGAGGTCAGAAAATCAAAACTTCTAAGCTCTTGTCAAGTACTTCATTCTGTTCCTCGTCCTTCCATAGCGCAGTGCATGGAAGTAATAGGATTGATGGTTGCAACAATGGACATAGTTCCTTTTGCACGAATTCATCTAAGACCATTACAACTGTGCATGCTCAGACAGTGGAATGGGGATTATACAGACTTGTCTCCGACGATTCAAGTAGATCAAAAGACCAGAGATTCACTCCGTTGGTGGCTGACCCTGGACAATCTGTCACAGGGAATGAGCTTCCGCAGACCAGAGTGGGTCATTGTCACGACCGACGCCAGCCTAGTGGGCTGGGGCACGGTCTGGGAATCCCTGAAAGCTCAGGGTCTATGGTCTCAGGAAGAGTCTCTTCTCCCGATAAACATTCGGGAACTGAGAGCGATATTCAATGCTCTCAGAGCTTGGCCTCAACTAGCAAAGGCCAAATTCATAAGGTTTCAGTCAGACAACATGACGACCGTTGCATATATCAATCATCAGGGGGGAACAAGGACTTCCCTGGCGATGAAAGAAGTGACCAAGATAATTCAATGGGCGGAGGATCACTCCTGCCACTTGTCTGCGATCCACATCCCAGGAGTGGAAAATTGGGAAGCGGATTTTCTGAGTCGTCAGACATTCCATCCGGGGGAGTGGGAACTCCATCCGGAAATCTTTGCCCAAATAACTCAATTATGGGGCATTCCAGACATGGATCTGATGGCGTCTCGTCAGAACTTCAAGGTTCCTTGCTACGGGTCCAGATCCAGGGATCCCAAGGCGACCCTAGTAGATGCACTAGTAGCACCTTGGACCTTCAACCTAGCTTATGTATTCCCACCGTTTCCTCTCATCCCCAGGCTGGTAGCCAGGATCAATCAGGAGAGGGCCTCGGTGATCTTGATAGCTCCTGCGTGGCCACGCAGGACTTGGTATGCAGACCTGGTGAATATGTCATCGGCTCCACCATGGAAGCTACCTTTGAGACAGGACCTTCTTGTTCAGGGTCCATTCGAACATCCGAATCTGGTTTCCCTCCAACTGACGGCTTGGAGATTGAACGCTTGATTTTATCAAAGCGTGGGTTTTCAGATTCTGTAATAGATACTCTGATTCAGGCTAGAAAGCCTGTAACTAGAAAAATTTACCATAAAATATGGAAAAAATATATCTGTTAGTGTGAATCTAAAGGATTCCCATGGAACAAGATAAAAATTCCTAAGATTCTATCCTTTCTACAAGAAGGTTTGGAGAAAGGATTATCTGCAAGTTCTCTGAAGGGACAGATCTCTGCTTTATCTGTTTTACTTCACAAAAGACTGGCAGCTGTGCCAGATGTTCAAGCATTTGTTCAGGCTCTGGTTAGGATCAAGCCTGTTTACAGACCTTTGACTCCTCCCTGGAGTCGAAATCTAGTTCTTTCAGTTCTTCAAGGGGTTCCGTTTGAACCCTTACATTCCGTAGATATTAAGTTATTATCTTGGAAAGTTTTGTTTTTGGTTGCAATTTCTTCTGCTAGAAGAGTTTGAGTTATCTGCTCTGCAGTGTTCTCCGCCCTATCTGGTGTTCCATGCAGATAAGGTGGTTTTGCGTACTAAGCCTGGTTTTCTTCTGAAAGTTGTTTCCAACAAAAATATTAACCAGGAGATAGTTGTACCTTCTTCGTGTCCGAATCCAGTTTCAAAGAAGGAACGTTTGTTACACAATTTGGACGTAGTCCGTGCTCTAAAATTCTATTTAGAGGCTACTAAAGATTTCAGACAAACATCTTCCTTGTTTGTTGTTTATTCTGGTAAAAGGAGAGGTCAAAAAGCGACTTCTACCTCTCTTTCCTTTTGGCTTAAAAGCATTATCCGATTGGCTTATGAGACTGCCGGATGGCAGCCTCCTGAAAGAATCACAGTTCACTCCACTAGGGCTGTGGCTTCCACATGGGCCTTCAAGAACAAGGCTTCTGTTGACCAGATATGTAAGGCAGCGACTTGGTCTTCACTGCACACTTTTGCCAAATTTTACAAATTTGATACTTTTGCTTCTTCGGAGGCTATTTTTGGGAGAAAGGTTTTGCAAGCCGTGGTGCCTTCCATTTAGGTGACCTGATTTGCTCCCTCCCTTCATCCGTGTCCTAAAGCTTTGGTATTGGTTCCCACAAGTAAGGATGACGCCGTGGACCGGACACACCAATGTTGGAGAAAACAGAATTTATGCTTACCTGATAAATTACTTTCTCCAACGGTGTGTCCGGTCCACGGCCCGCCCTGGTTTTTTAATCAGGTCTGATGAATTATTTTCTCTAACTACAGTCACCACGGTATCATATGGTTTCTCCTATATATATTTCCTCCTGTCCGTCGGTCGAATGACTGGGGTGGGCGGAGCCTAGGAGGGATCATGTGACCAGCTTTGCTGGGACTCTTTGCCATTTCCTGTTGGGGAAGAGAATATCCCACAAGTAAGGATGACGCCGTGGACCGGACACACCGTTGGAGAAAGTAATTTATCAGGTAAGCATAAATTCTGTTTTTATTGCTTCATTTTTGGCGCAGACTTTTTTGGCGCAAAAAGTTTTTTCTGTTTCCGGCGTCATACGTGTCGCCGGAAGTTGCGTCATTTTTGACGTTTTTTTGCGCCAAAAGTGTCGGCGTTCCGGATGTGGCATCATTTTTGGCGCCAAAAGCATTTAGGCGCCAAATAATGTGGGCGTCTTTTTTGGCGCTAAAAAATATGGGCGTCACTTTTGTCTCCACATTATTTAAGTCTCATTATTTATTGCTTCTGGTTGCTAGAAGCTTGTTCACTGGCATTTTTTCCCATTCCTGAAACTGTCATTTAAGGAATTTGATCAATTTTGCTTTATATGTTGTTTTTTCTATTACATATTGCAAGATGTCCCAGATTGACACTTTGTGGAGTTTGGATCATACAGCTTTACAAACTCCTGACATTTTATAGGGAGAGCTTCAAGTACCCTTTGTATGTGAGCTGGTGACTCCCAGACACCAGCACACACCAGAATAAAACTCTTTTTGCTACTTCAAATGGTTCATCTAGAGGTTTCATGGTAATTTCATTAATCTCTTTTTCTAGACTAGTAAAATTGAAAAAGGTTTTAACTATTCTCCCAGCCTGATCAGATATGTTTGAGGTGAATCCTAATAACCTGTTGGCATAGGAGCCCATGGCATCTTGAAGCAATTCTGTCCATTCCTGCATGCTCATACCTAATTTTATGGCTTTTTCAGACCCCTTGTGAAACCAATGTGAAAAGTTATTCAAGCTGTTTGTGGGAATTGTGCCCCACCATTTCTGAAAAATGTCTTTATCTGCTACAGTCATTGGCCTAGTCTGATTTGAAAAACTTGTAGGAACTTTCGGGGTGTTAAAATGCTCAGATATTTTGACAGGGGCAATTGTAACAGAACTTCGGTTTTTAGTGGGACCCAGTGGCATATTATCTTGTTTTATCACTTGTTTTGGCTCTCTTCTTTGTGACAGTAGGTGATCACAATCTACATTGTTCCCAGAAATATCACTAATTATTTTTTCTTCTTCTTTTATTTTCATCTGTAACTCAGTAATTTTATTTGAGTATTCGTTTCCGCTGTGTTCTGCTAATAATTTTAATTGACGTTGTAATTTACTGATCTGTATGGTGTTAGTTAAAGCAGAAAGCTTGATACAATCTCTGTCAGACTGTGTTCTATCTAATTCTAATTTAAGATCTGTATTTTGCTCTGTCAAGTCTCTAATAATGTTTGTTAGTCCCCTTATTGTTGACATCACTGCCTGCGCTATCATACATTTTCTTTTATTATTAATAATCTTTTTAAGAGTTACTACCTGTGTTAGTATCTCTAAAACACTTTCACACTTGGGGTTTTAAACTAATGGGATGAGGAATGGACCATTATATTTATGAATATATTTGTTAAAATAGTCACAGATTTCCTATGAAATATAGTTTTTCCCAAACATTTTAGCAGATAGCCGTTAGAACTAAAATTATATATATATATATATATATATATATATATATATATATATATATATATATATATATATATATATATATATATATATATATATATATATATATATATATATATATATATACTAGAATCAATATTTTCCTAACCACTGAATGTAATCTGGGGAAAAGACTCTGAATAGTGTGTCTCTCACAGCATAGTAGTTTTTTTCTTTTTTTTTTTTTTTAAATGTTTACACAGGATGTACAAGGTACCATTGAGATGCTAATTTTACACAACAAAGGACATAGCAGTTAAGCCACCTAGAAGAGGTAGTAATTAGATCTGTTTATAAGCAGGTCAGCATTCCAGCAGAGGCGGTAATATAGTTAAATTTAGTTTTCCTAACCACTGCTCAATATTCTTTATTTTAAATCTGGGGAACAGACTAAGAATAGTGTGTCTCTCACATCATAGTTTGCCAGACTATTTTACCTGCCCCAAATGCAAGGAATTATATCTATAGGGCAAGGGAACACCAGACTAAACAGAAGTTAAGCAACTTAGACTTTCTGTAAAGGAGATAACTTTTTATATAAGGAGCAGAAATCAAGCATTTAAAAAACAAACAAAAAACACACATTTGCAGTCCTGTTTTTAGTTTAAACAGTGGAAAATGTTAAAAAACAATATACCTTGCCAAACTACCTCCTGCACCTTCCCCCAACAGGAAGGAATTTACATTAACATATGTATAGGGCAAGCTACAGCTCTGGGTGTAACACATTCACAGAAATGAATCCTTTGTAAAAAAGAAAAAAAAAACGTGCAAGAAAAGTACAATCTTTATAAAATGGACATTATATTCCATTTATAAAGGAGCAAAAGTCAATCACTTTAACCTGACTAGGGCATCTATTACAAACAACCATCTTCTTTGTAAGAAAACAAAGCACTGTAAAGTTTTGTTTGTAATAAAAAAACATTTAGATGGGACCAAGACAACAAGTAAATATCATGTCTCTAAAATTCATTAGATTTTTACAGAAAAAAAAAATTGAAAATATTTGCAAAACATGAATATCTATTTTCCAAAAACAAGAAAAATTCAAGAAAAATAAAAGAGCAACAAAATGCAAGCTACAAACAATGGCTACATCCCAGCAATAAAAAGAAGCAGTACAGTATTTGTATATAACCATTCTAAAAATTGCTACAAAGTTTACCAAACTCAAATCTTACACAACACGCCTGTTGAAGCAAACCATCATGTGCTCTGTTTAAATACTACATACCAAAACTTTGCTATAAAACACCAAATCTACCTTAAAGGGACATGAAACCCAAAAATTTTCTTTCATGATTCAGATAGAGAATACAATTTTAAACAACATTCAAATTTACTTCTATTATTTAATTTGCTTTATTCTTTAGATATCCTTTGTTGAAGAAATAACAATGCACATGGGTTAGCCAATTACACGAGACATCTATGTGCAGCCACCAATCAGCAGCTTCTGAGCCTATCTAGATATGCTTTCCAGCAAAGAATATCTAGAGAAGGAAGCAAATTAGATAATAGAAGAAAATTAGAAAGTTGTTTAAAATTGCATGCTCTTTCTAAATCATGAAAGAAAAAATTTGTGTTTCATGTCCCTTTAACTGCAGTTACATTTAAACAGCAATACACAATTTGTATTATTTGCACTAAATTGAGAAATTTTCTTTGACTGAGGCCCTCACCCATGATAACTCTATGGAAATGCAAATTTATACAGACCAGAAATACAGGTTTTTAAAAACCATGCTTTTCTAGATAAACATTTAAAAGATATATCCTGCAATATTCTAAAATTAAATCAACATATTATGTAATTCCTGCAAAACTTATTGGCATATGGATGGGACCAAGACAAAAAAAATAAAAATATCATGTGTCTAAAATTCATTAGATTTTTTACAGAAAACAAAATTAAAAAATATTTACTCTCAAATAAAATGCAGGTCAAATATAAACTCTAATTCCAAGCTACAGACCATCTATAAATGCCAGCAGTAAAAATAAATAATTGTATACAAATCTTAAACAACAGGCCTGCTAGAGCCAACCATGAGGTGCTCTGTTTAAATACTACATAAAAAACTGCTATAAAACACCAAATCTACCTTTACTGCAGTTAAATTTAAACATTTTTCAGTAACACACAATTGTATTATTTGCTCTAAATTGAGAAAAAAAAATTGACTGAGGCCCAGGACTGAGCTACATTTACCGTCACCCATGAAACTCTATGGAAATGCAAATTTATAAAGACAATTCCACCTGAAATACAGGTTTCTGAACCATGCATTTTCTTCAGAAACCATTTAAAATATATATATATTTTCTGCAATATTCTAAAATCAAAATATTATCTAATTCCTGCAAAACTAAATGGCAATGGATTTGTCTACAACTTCATGACCGCCAAAATGTGGTTATTAATTAAAAGGGTCTCCATTTTTTCCCAAAGAATTTATTAGGAATCAATATATGTTAATAATAAGATAAAGATTTACAGGTATATATATATATATACATCTATTTTACAGCAAAACAGTCCAAATAATTAATACAGGGCAACTCTACTACAATACTCCGACCCCAATTTGTGCAACACTGCTAAAATAATCCTAGGAATATACTCGGCCAAATTCATGAATATTCCAAAATCAGCCATCCTTTCAGGAACAGGATAAGAAAGAGAGAGAGAAATGGAGTGTTTCCCAATTATATTCTCATTTCAAAGGGGGCGGCTGTAATTTTTGTTCTTCTGGCACCTTTCACTCTGATATTTCTTCTACTGTTCCTTGTTCCTCGGCAGAATGACTGGGGGATGAGGGAAGTGGGAGGAGTATTTAAGCCTTTGGCTGGGGTGTCTTTGCCTCCTCCTGGTGGCCAGGTTCTGAATTCCCAAAAGTAATGAATGCAGCTGTGGACTCTTTCCATCTGAAGAAAAGAAAATGATCAGGTAAGCATAATTTGTTTTTTGATATAGGGGCTCTTATACATAATCTCTCCTGGTTGGAGATGATTTATCCATGTCTGTGACCTCTTGTGTTACTCTCTGTAACATATATATATATATATATATATACATATATATATATATATATATATATATATATATATATATATATATATATATATATATATATATATATATATAATCAGTGATTTTAGGACGCTAAGATGTTTGTTTCTGTCGCGTTATTCTTTGTAATAGGCACAACTTTATAATATCTACATTGATATGTTTCTTTCATTTTGTCCTTTTTTATGCATATGGACAAGTGTCTGTGCCAGGACACTGATATATTTATTCTCTTGTTACCTTATTTTAGGTACATTGGTGTTTTATTATAATCATTCTCTTATTGAGGTGATTCCTTCTAATGTCCTTATTTTCATATACGGTCGGTTTTTTTTCTCATAGGTCTAGTGATTTTAGATATAGAATATAGTGCAGACTATTACGATTTGTATCCCTATCTTTTGATCTTCCCTTTCATAGGGGACTTCGCCAGTTTCTGAGGTTGGCATTTCAGGACAAACTTTCCAGTTTGTTGCTCTCTCTTTCGGCCTTTCTGCGGCTCCCAGTATTTTCACAAAGGTTATGGGGGCTCTTTCTGGTGGTGATCAGATCTCAGGAAATAGAGGTGACAACTTATTTGTTCAGGCGTCATCTTTTCTTCCAACAAAGTCTAATATAGAGAAGTTCTCTCAGGTGAAGAGTGAATCTGGGACAGAGTTCCCTAGTTCCAGATACAAGGGTGTGTTCTTTGAGGATTATTATAGATTCTCTATCCATATACATTTTTTCTGATGGATATCAAAATAACTAAACTCTTGTTTCTTGCCCTTCTCTCCAGTCTACTGTTAATATTTTTAGTGGCTCAATGCATGGAGATGATTGGTCTGATGGTTGCCTCCATGGACATCATTCCTTTTGCTCGGTTCCACCTGAGACCTCTGCAACTATGCATGCTCAGTCAGTGGAATGGAGACCATTCAGATTTATCGCAGAGGATAAATCTGGATTCTCTAAAAAGAGACTCTCTCGTGGTGGATTTCACAGGATACCTGGCTCGGGTACTTGTTTCCTGAGACCTTTCTGGGTGATTACGGACACCAGCCTATTAGGCTGGGGAGCAATTTGGCGCTCTCTAAAAGCTCAAGGCCTGTCGACTCGGGAGGAGTCCTCTCTCCCCATGAACATCTTGGAATTGAGGGCAATCTTCAATGCCTTGGTAGCTTGGCCTTCATTACTTTAGTCCAGTTTATCAGATTCTAGTTGGACTACATCACCTCAGTGGATTACTTCAACCACCAGGGATGAACTTGGAGTTCCTTGACCATGAAGGAGGTGACTAGCATTCTGCAGTGGGCAGATGCTCACGATTGTCTTCTATCTGCCATCCAAATTCCAGGAGTGGACAATTGGGAGGTGGATATTCTGAGCAGACGGATTTTTCTTCCCAGGGAGTGGGCTCTCAATCCGGAAGTGTTCTCCAGAATAACCCTCAGGTGGGAGGTTCCAGAGTTGGATCTGATGGCGGCTCGTCAGAACGCCAAGCTTCCAAAGTACAGATCTATGTCAAGAGATCCTCTGGTCGCTATGATAGTTTTTCTGGTGGTTCCTTGGAATTTAGGTCTAGCATTCCTGTTTTCCTCTGTTTGCTCTCCTGCCATGAGTCATTGCTCGTATCAAACAGGAGACAGCGTCTGTGATTCTAATAGCTCCTGCCTGGCCTTGCAGGATCTGGTTTGTGGATCTGGTGAAGGTGTCATCTCTTCCACCTTGGAGGTTACCTCTGAGGAAGGACCTTCTAACTCAGGGTTTATTCTTCCATCCAAATCTGGATTCTCTGAAGCTGACTGCTTGGAGATTGAACGCCTAGTTCTATCTAGACGTGGTTTTTTGGAAGTGGTCATTGATACTATGCTTCAGGCTCGAAAACCTGTTAATCACAGGATTTACCATAAGGTATGGTGTAAATACCTTTTTTGGTGCGAAGCTAAAGGTTTCTCCTGGAGTCGGGTGAGGATTCCCTGAATTTTATCGTTTCTTCAGGATGGCCTGGAGAAAGGTTTGTTAGTCAGTACTCTGAAGGGTCAGATTTCTGCACTGTCTATTCTTTTGCACAAACGTATTGCAGATTTACCAGATGTTAAAGCTTTTGTTTAGGCCCTGGTCAGAATCAGGCCTGTGTTTAGACCTGTTGCTCCTCCTTGGAGCCTTTACCTAGTTCTTAAAGTTTTGCAGCAGGCTCAGTTTGAGCCGATGCATGTTGTTGATATAAAGTTATCTTGGAAGGTTTTGTTTCTCCTTGCTATTTCTTCCTCTCGCAGAGTTTGAGCTTTCAGCTCTGCAGTGTGATTCCCTGTACCTTATTTTTCATGCAGATAAGGCGGTCCTTCGTTTCTCCCTAAGGTGGTATCGGATCGAAACATCAATCAGGAAATGGTTGTTCCTTCTTTTTGTCCTAATCCTCCTCATAAGGAACGTCTTTTGTATAACTTGGATGTTGTGCGTGCTCTAAAGTTTTACCTACAAGCTACTAAAGATTTTCGTCAATCTTCTGCCCTGTTTGTTGTTTTCTCTGTAAAGTGTAAGGGTCAGAAGGCCACTTCTACTACTCTTTCCTTCTAGTTAAGAAGTATGATTCGTTTTGCTTATGAGACTGCTGGACAGCGGCCTCCTAAGAGAATTACGGCTCATTCCACTAGGGCTGTCTCCTCTTCTTGGGCTTTCAAAAATGAAGCTTCTGTGGAACAGATTTACAAGGCGGCAACATGGTCCTCTGCATACTTTTTCCAAATTATACAATTTTATGCTTTTGCCTCAACTGAGGCCTCTCTTGGGAGAAAGGTTCTTCAAGTGGTGGTGCCTTCTGTTTTGTTCCTTCTGCCTTGTTCTCCCTCCCTGTTCATTCTGTGTCCTCTAGCTTGGGTATTGGTTTCCACTTGTAATTGGAATGACGTCTGGAACTCTCCATGCCATAGGAAATAAAATAAAATGTATGCTTACCTGATAAATTTCTTTCTGGGCACGGAGAGTCCATTACCCTGCCCTCTCTTTTAATTATAATTCGGCAGTTTTTTTTAATAAACCTCAGGCACCTTTTCACCCTTGTGTTTCTTCTTTTTCCATTTTCCTTCGGCTGAATGATGGGATTATGGGTACGGGAAGTGACACTTAACAGCTTTTCTGGGGTGCTCTTTGCCTCCTCCTGCTGGCCAGGAGTTGAATATCCCACTAGTAATTGGAATGACATTGTGGACTCTCCATGCCCGGAAAGAAAGAAATTTATCAGGTAACATAAATTTTGTTTCTTTCATGTAATTAGCAAGAGTCCATGAGCTAGTGACGTATGGGATATACATTCCTACCAGGAGGGGCAAAGTTTCCCAAACCTCAAAATGCCTATAAATACACCCCTCACCACACCCACAAATCAGTTTTACAAACTTTGCCTCCTATGGAGGTGGTGAAGTAAGTTTGTGCTAGATTCTACGTTGATATGCGCTCCGCAGCAGGTTGGAGCCCGGTTTTCCTCTCAGCGTGCAGTGAATGTCAGAGGGATGTGAGGAGAGTATTGCCTGTTTGAATTCAATGATCTCCTTCTACGGGGTCTATTTCATAGGTTCTCTGTTATCGGTCGTAGAGATTCATCTCTTACCTCCCTTTTCAGATCGACGATATACTCTTATATATATATATATATATATAAATATACCATTACCTCTGCTGATTTTCGTTTCAGTACTGGTTTGGCTTTCTACAACATGTAGATGAGTGTCCTGGGGTAAGTAAGTCTTATTTTCTGTGACACTCTAAAGCTATGGTTGGGCACTTTTTTATAAAGTTCTAAATATATGTATTCAAACATTTATTTGCCTTGACTCAGGATGTTCAACATTTCCTGATTTCAGACAGTCAGTTTCATATTTGGGATAATGCATTTGAATATATCATTTTTATCTTACCTTAAAATTTGACTTCCCTGTGGGCTGTTAGGCTCGCGGGGGCTGAAAATGCTTCATTTCTTCTGTTATGTGTGATCAGTCCACGGGTCATCATTACTTCTGGGATATTATCTGCTCCCCTACAGGAAGTGCAAGAGGATTCACCCAGCAGAGTTGCTATATAGCTCCTCCCCTCTACGTCACCCCCAGTCATTCTCTTGCACCCAAAGACTAGATAGGAGGTGTGAGAGGACTATGGTGATTATACTTAGTTTTTATAACTTCAATCAAAAGTTTGTTATTTTACAATAGCACCGGAGCGTGTTATTACTTCTCTGGCAGAGTTTGAAGAAGAATCTACCAGAGTTTTTCTTATGATTTTAACCGGAGTAGTTAAGATCATATTGCTGTTTCTCGGCCATCTGAGGGAGGTAAAAGCTTCAGATCAGGGGACAGCGGGCAGTTGAATCTGCATTGAGGTATGTAGCAGTTTTTATTTTCTGAATGGAATTGATGAGAAAATCCTGCTATACCGTTATAATGACATGTATGTATACTCTACACTTCAGTGTTCTGGGGATGGTATTTCACCGGAATTACTCTGTAAAAATACATTACACCTTTTAATAGGTATTTAATTCATGTTAAACGTTTTTGCTGGAATGTAGAATCGTTTGCATTTCTGAGGTACTGAGTGAATAAATATTTGGGCATTATTTTTCCACTTGGCAGTTTGCTTGTTTTGATTATGACAGTTTCGTTTCTCTCTCACTGCTGTGTGTGAGGGGGAGGGGCCGTTTTTGGCGCTCTTTGCTACGCATCAAAAATTTCCAGTCAGTTACACTTATATTTTCTGCATGATCCGGTTCATCTCTAACAGAACTCAGGGGTCTTCAAACTTCTTTGAAGGGAAGTAGATTCTCTCAGCAGAGCTGTGAGATTTATATAGTGACTGTGTTTTAAAACGTTGCTCTGTGATTTTTATGTTTAAAATTTAATTAGTATTGCTTTACTAATGGGAACAAACCTTTGCTAACAAGTTATGTTGTTTTTAAAGAGTGATGCTATAACTGTTTTTCAGTTCATTATTTCAACTGTCATTTAATCGTTTAGTGCTTCTTTGAGGCACAGTACGTTTTTGTTAAATAAGATTGTAACCAAGTTGCATGTTTATTGCTAGTGTGTTAAACATGTCTGATTCAGAGGAAGATACCTGTGTCATTTGTTCCAATGCCAAGGTGGAGCCATATAGAAATTTATGTACTAACTGTATTGATGCTACTTTAAATAAAAGCCAATCTGTACAAATTGAACAAATTTCACCAAACAGCGAGGGGAGAGTTATGCCGTCTAACTCGCCTCACGTGTCAGTACCTGCGTCTCCCGCCCGGGAGGTGCGTGATATTATGGCGCCTAGTACATCTGGGCAGCCATTACAGATAACATTACAAGATATGGCTACTGTTATGACTGAAGTTTTGGCTAAGTTACCAGAACTAAGAGGCAAGCGTGATCACTCTGGGGTGAGAACAGAGTGCGCTGATAATTCTAGGGCCATGTCTGATACTGCGTCACAGCTTGCAGAGCATGAGGACGGAGAGCTTCATTCTGTAGGTGACGGTTCTGATCCAAGCAGATTGGATTCAGATATTTCAAATTTTAAATTTAAATTGGAAAACCTCCGTGTATTACTAGGGGAGGTCTTAGCGGCTCTTAACGATTGTAACACTGTTGCAATACCAGAGAAAATGTGTAGGTTGGATAAATACTTTGCGGTACCGGCGAGTACTGACGTTTTTCCTATACCTAAGAGATTAACTGAAATTGTTACTAAGGAGTGGGATAGACCCGGTGTGCCGTTCTCACCCCCTCCAATATTTAGAAAGATGTTTCCAATAGACGCCACCACACGGGACTTATGGCAAACGGTCCCTAAGGTGGAGGGAGCAGTTTCTACTTTAGCTAAGCGCACCACTATCCCGGTGGAGGATAGCTGTGCTTTTTCAGATCCTATGGATAAAAAATTAGAGGGTTACCTTAAGAAAATGTTTGTTCAACAAGGTTTGATATTGCAACCCCTTGCATGCATCGCGCCGATTACGGCTGCGGCAGCATTTTGGATTGAGTCTCTGGAAGAGAACCTTAGTTCCGCTACGCTGGACGACATTACGGACAGGCTTAGAGTCCTTAAACTAGCTAATTCATTCGTTTCGGAGGCCGTAGTACATTTAACCAAACTTACGGCTAAGAATTCAGGATTCGCCATTCAGGCACGTAGGGCGCTGTGGCTAAAATCCTGGTCGGCTGATGTAACTTCTAAGTCCAAATTACTTAATATACCTTTCAAGGGGCAAACTTTATTTGGGCCCGGTTTGAAAGAAATTATCGCTGACATTACAGGAGGTAAGGGCCACGCTCTACCTCAAGACAAGGCCAAAGCTAAGGCTAGACAGTCTAATTTTCGTCCCTTTCGGAATTTCAAAGCAGGTGCAGCATCAACTTCCACTGCACCAAAACAGGAAGGAGCTGTTGCTCGTTACAGACAAGGCTGGAAACCTAACCAGTCCTGGAATAAGGGCAAGCAGGCCAGAAAACCTGCTGCTGCCCCTAAGACAGCATGAACCGAGGGCCCCCGATCCGGGACCGGATCTAGTGGGGGGCAGACTCTCTCTCTTCGCCCAGGCTTGGGCAAGAGATGTCCAGGATCCCTGGGCGCTAGAGATCATATCTCAGGGATACCTTCTAGACTTCAAATTATCTCCCCCACGAGGGAGATTTCATCTGTCAAGGTTGTCAACAAACCAAATAAAGAAAGACGCGTTTCTACGCTGTGTACAAGATCTATTATTAATGGGAGTGATCCATCCGGTTCCGCGGTCGGAACAAGGACAAGGGTTTTACTCAAACCTGTTTGTGGTTCCCAAAAAAGAGGGAACTTTCAGGCCAATCTTGGATTTAAAGATCCTAAACAAATTCCTAAGAGTTCCATCGTTCAAAATGGAAACTATTCGGACAATCTTACCCATGATCCAAAAGGGTCAGTACATGACCACAGTGGATTTAAAGGATGCTTACCTTCACATACCGATTCACAAAGATCATTACCGGTATCTAAGGTTTGCCTTCTTAGACAGGCATTACCAGTTTGTAGCTCTTCCATTCGGATTGGCTACGGCTCCAAGAATCTTCACAAAGGTTCTGGGTGCCCTTCTGGCGGTTCTGAGACCGCGAGGAATTTCGGTAGCTCCGTACCTAGACGACATTCTGATACAAGCTTCAAGCTTTCAAACTGCCAAGTCTCATACAGAGTTAGTTCTGGCATTTCTAAGGTCGCATGGATGGAAAGTGAACGAAAAGAAGAGTTCTCTCTTGCCTCTCACAAGGGTTCCATTTTTGGGGACTCTTATAGATTCCGTAGAAATGAAGATTTATCTGACAGAAGACAGATTAACAAAGCTTCTAAATGCATGCCGTGTCCTTCATTCCATTCAACTCCCGTCAGTAGCTCAATGCATGGAGGTGATCGGCTTAATGGTAGCAGCAATGGACATAGTTCCCTTTGCACGCCTACATCTCAGACCGCTGCAATTGTGCATGCTGAGTCAGTGGAATGGGGATTACTCAGATTTGTCCCCCACTCTGAATCTGGATCAAGAGACCAGAAACTCTCTTCTATGGTGGCTTTCTCGGCCACATCTGTCCAGGGGGATGCCTTTCAGCAGGCCGGACTGGACAATTGTAACAACAGACGCCAGCCTTCTAGGTTGGGGCGCTGTCTGGAATTCTCTGAAGGCTCAGGGACAATGGAGTCAGGAGGAAAGTCTCCTGCCAATAAACATTCTGGAATTGAGAGCAGTTCTCAATGCCCTTCTAGCTTGGCCCCAGTTAAAGACTCGGGGGTTCATCAGGTTTCAGTCGGACAACATCACGACTGTAGCTTACATCAACCATCAGGGAGGGACAAGAAGCTCCCTAGCAATGATAGAAGTATCAAAGATAATTCGCTGGGCAGAGTATCACTCTTGCCACCTGTCAGCAATCCACATCCCGGGAGTGGAGAACTGGGAGGCGGATTTCTTGAGTCGCCAGACTCTTCATCCGGGGGAGTGGGAACTTCATCCGGAGGTCTTTGCCCAAATACTTCGACGTTGGGGCAAACCAGAGATAGATCTCATGGCGTCTCGCCAGAACGCCAAACTTCCTCGCTACGGATCCAGATCCAGGGATCCGGGAGCGGTTCTGATAGATGCTTTGACAGCACCTTGGAACTTCAGGATGGCTTATGTGTTTCCACCCTTCCCGCTGCTTCCTCGATTGATTGCCAAAATCAAACAGGAGAGAGCATCAGTGATTCTAATAGCGCCTGCATGGCCGCGCAGGACTTGGTATGCAGATCTAGTGGACATGTCATCCTGTCCGCCGTGGTCTCTACCTCTAAGACAGGACCTTCTGATTCAGGGTCCATTCAAACATCAAAGTCTAACTTCTCTGAAGCTGACTGCTTGGAAATTGAACGCTTGATTTTATCAAAACGTGGGTTTTCTGAGTCGGTTATTGATACCCTGATACAGGCTAGGAAGCCTGTTACCAGAAAGATTTACCATAAAATATGGCGTAAATACCTATACTGGTGTGAATCCAAAGATTACTCCTGGAGTAAGGTTAGGATTCCTAGGATATTGTCTTTTCTACAAGAAGGTTTAGAAAAGGGTTTATCGGCTAGCTCATTAAAGGGACAGATCTCAGCTCTGTCCATCTTGTTACACAGGCGTCTGTCAGAAAATTCAGACATCCAGGCCTTTTGTCAGGCTTTAGCTAGGATCAAGCCTGTGTTTAAAACTGTTGCTCCGCCATGGAGTTTAAACTTAGTTCTTAACGTTTTACAGGGTGTTCCGTTTGAACCCCTTCATTCCATTGATATAAGATTGTTATCTTGGAAAGTTCTATTTTTAATGGCTATTTCCTCGGCTCGAAGAGTCTCTGAGTTATCAGCCCTTCATTGTGATTCTCCTTATCTGATCTTTCACTCAGACAAGGTAGTTCTGCGTACTAAACCTGGGTTCTTACCTAAGGTTGTCTCTAACAGGAATATCAATCAAGAGATTGTTGTTCCCTCCTTGTGTCCAAATCCTTCTTCAAAGAAGGAACGTCTTCTACACAATCTGGATGTAGTTCGTGCCCTCAAGTTCTACTTGCAGGCAACTAAAGATTTTCGCCAAACTTCTTCCCTGTTTGTCGTTTATTCTGGACAGAGGAGAGGTCAAAAAGCTTCTGCTACCTCTCTCTCTTTTTGGCTTCGTAGCATAATACGTTTAGCCTATGAGACTGCTGGACAGCAGCCTCCTGAAAGAATTACAGCTCACTCCACTAGAGCTGTGGCTTCCACTTGGGCCTTTAAGAATGAGGCCTCTGTTGAACAGATTTGCAAGGCTGCAACTTGGTCTTCGCTTCATACTTTTTCCAAATTTTACAAATTTGACACTTTTGCTTCTTCGGAGGCTATTTTTGGGAGAAAGGTTCTTCAGGCAGTGGTTCCTTCTGTATAATGAGCCTGCCTATCCCTCCCGTCATCCGTGTACTTTTGCTTTGGTATTGGTATCCCAGAAGTAATGATGACCCGTGGACTGATCACACATAACAGAAGAAAACATAATTTATGCTTACCTGATAAATTCCTTTCTTCTGTTGTGTGATCAGTCCACGGCCCGCCCTGTTTTTTAAGGCAGGTACATATTTTTTAAATTATAATTCAGTCACCACTACACCCTTGGCTTCTCCTTTCTCGTTGGTCTTTGGTCGAATGACTGGAGGTGACGTAGAGGGGAGGAGCTATATAGCAACTCTGCTGGGTGAATCCTCTTGCACTTCCTGTAGGGGAGCAGATAATATCCCAGAAGTAATGATGACCCGTGGACTGATCACACAACAGAAGAAAGGAATTTATCAGGTAAGCATAAATTATGTTTTTATTGCGTCATTCTTGGCGCGGACTTTCTTGGCGCGAAATTTTTTTTTCTGTTTCCGGCGTCATACGTGTCGCCGGAAGTTGCGTCATTTTTGACGTTTTTCGCGCCAAAAATGTCGGCGTTCCGGATGTGGCGTCATTTTTGACGCTAATAGCATTTAGGCGCCAAATAATGTGGGCGTCAATTTTTGTCTCCACTTTATTTAAGTCTCGTTATTTTTTGCTTCTGGTTGCTAGAAGCTTGTTCACTGGCATTTTTTCCCATTCCTGAAACTGTCATTTAAGGAATTTGATCAATTTTGCTTTATATGTTGTTTTTTCTATTACATATTGAAAGATGTCACACGTTGCAACTGAGTCAGAAGATACTACTGGAAAATCGCTGCCTGGTGCTGGAACTACCAAAGCTAAGTGTATCTGCTGTAAACTTTTGGTAGTTGTTCCTCCAGCTGTTGTTTGTATTAAATGTCATGACAAACTTGTTAATGCAGAAAATATTTCCTTTAGTAAAGTACCATTACCTGTTGCAGTTCCATCAACATCTAATGTTCAGAGTGTTCCTGATAACATAAGAGATTTTGTTTCTGAATCCATTAAGAAGGCTATGTCTGTTATTCCTCCTTCTGGTAAACATAAAAAGTCTTTTAAAACTTCTCTTTATACAGATGAATTTTTAAATGAACATCATCATTCTGATTCTAATGATTCTTCTGATACAGAGGATTCTGTCTCAGAGGTTGATGCTGATAAATCGTCATATTTATTTAAAATGGAATTTATCCGTTCTTTACTTAAAGAAGTCCTAATTGCATTAGAAATTGAGGATTCTGGTCCTCTTGATACTAAATCTAAACGTTTAGACAAGGTCTTTAAATCTCCTGTGGTTATTCCAGAAGTTTTTCCTGTTCCTGGTGCTATTTCTGAAGTAATTTCCAGAGAATGGAATAATTTGGGTAATTCATTTACTCCTTCTAAACGTTTTAAGCAATTATATCCTGTGCCGTCTGACAGATTAGAGTTTTGGGACAAAATCCCTAAAGTTGATGGAGCTATTTCTACCCTTGCTAAACGTACTACTATTCCTACGGCAGATGGTACTTCCTTTAAGGATCCTTTAGATAGGAAAATTGAATCCTTTCTAAGAAAAGCTTATCTGTGTTCAGGTAATCTTCTTAGACCTGCTATATCATTGGCTGATGTTGCTGCAGCTTCAACTTTTTGGTTGGAAACTTTAGCACAACAAGTAACAGATCATGATTCTCATAATATTATTATTCTTCTTCAACATGCTAATAATTTTATCTGTGATGCCATTTTTGATATTATCAGAGTTGATGTCAGGTTTATGTCTCTAGCTATTTTAGCTAGAAGAGCTTTATGGTATGCTGATATGTCTTCTAAATCGACTCTACTTTCCCTTTCTTTCCAGGGTAATAAATTATTTGGTTCTCAGTTGGATTCTATTATCTCAACTGTTACTGGTGGGAAAGGAACTTTTTTACCACAGGATAAAAAATCTAAGGGTAAAAACAGGGCTAATAATAGTTTTCGTTCCTTTCGTTTCAACAAAGAACAAAAGCCTGATCCTTCATCCTCAGGAGCAGTTTCAGTTTGGAAACCATCTCCAGTCTGGAATAAATCCAAGCCTTCTAGAAAAGCAAAGCCAGCTTCTAAATCCACATCAAGGTGCGGCCCTCATTCCAGCCCAGCTGGTAGGGGGCAGATTACGTTTTTTCAAAGAAATTTGGATCAATTCTGTTCCCAATCTTTGGATTCAGAACATTGTTTCAGAAGGGTACAGAATTGGTTTCAAGATAAGACCTCCTGCAAAGAGATTTTTTCTTTCCCGTGTCCCAGTAAACCCAGTGAAAGCTCAAGCATTTCTGAAATGTGTTTCAGATCTAGAGTTGGCTGGGGTAATTATGCCAGTTCCAGTTCTGGAACAGGGGCTGGGGTTTTATTCGAATCTCTTCATTGTACCAAAGAAGGAGAATTCCTTCAGACCAGTTCTGGATCTAAAAATATTGAATCGTTATGTAAGGATACCAACTTTCAAAATGGTAACTGTAAGGACTATCCTGCCTTTTGTTCAGCAAGGGCATTATATATCTACAATAGATTTACAGGATGCATATCTGCATATTCCGATTCATCCAGCTCACTATCAGTTTCTGAGATTCTCTTTCCTGGACAAGCATTACCAGTTTGTGGCTCTGCCGTTTGGCCTAGCTACAGCTCCAAGAATTTTTACAAAGGTTCTCGGTGCCCTTCTGTCTGTAATCAGAGAACAGGGTATTGTGGTATTTCCTTATTTGGACGATATCTTGGTACTTACTCAGTCTTCACATTTAGCAGAATCTCATACGAATCGACTTGTGTTGTTTCTTCAAGATCATGGTTGGAGGATCAATTCACTAAAAAGTTCATTGATTCCTCAGTCAAGGGTAACCTTTTTGGGTTTCCAGATAGATTCAGTGTCCATGACTCTGTCTTTGACAGACAAGAGACGTCTAAAATTGATTTCAGCTTGTTGAAACCTTCAGTCACAATCATTCCCTTCGGTAGCCTTATGCATGGAAATTCTAGGTCTTATGACTGCTGCATCGGACGCGATCCCCTTTGCTCGTTTTCACATGCGACCTCTTCAGCTCTGTATGCTGAACCAATGGTGCAGGGATTACACAAAGATATCTCAATTAATATCTTTGAAACCGATTGTACGACACTCTCTGACGTGGTGGACAGATCACCATCGTTTAGTTCAGGGGGCTTCTTTTGTTCTTCCGACCTGGACTGTAATTTCAACAGATGCAAGTCTTACAGGTTGTGGAGCTGTGTGGGGGTCTCTGACGGCACAAGGGGTTTGGGAATCTCAGGAGGTGAGATTACCGATCAATATTTTGGAACTCCGTGCAATTTTCAGATCTCTTCAGTCTTGGCCTCTTCTGAAGAGAGAATCGTTCATTTGTTTTCAGACAGACAATGTCACAACTGTGGCATACATCAATCATCAGGGGGGGACTCACAGTCCTTTGGCTATGAAAGAAGTATCTCGAATTCTGGTTTGGGCGGAATCCAGCTCCTGTCTAATCTCTGCGGTTCATATCCCAGGTATAGACAATTGGGAAGCGGATTATCTCAGTCGCCAAACGTTGCATCCGGGCGAATGGTCTCTTCACCCAGAGGTATTTCTTCAGATTGTTCAAATGTGGGAACTTCCAGAAATAGATCTGATGGCTTCTCATCTAAACAAGAAACTTCCCAGGTATCTGTCCAGATCCCGGGATCCTCAGGCGGAGGCAGTGGATGCATTATCACTTCCTTGGAAGTATCATCCTGCCTATATCTTTCCGCCTCTAGTTCTTCTTCCAAGAGTAATCTCCAAGATTCTGAAGGAATGCTAGTTTGTTCTGCTGGTAGCTCCAGCATGGCCTCACAGGTTTTGGTATGCGGATCTTGTCCGGATGGCCTCTTGCCAACCGTGGACTCTTCCGTTAAGACCAGACCTTCTGTCGCAAGGTCCTTTTTTCCATCAGGATCTCAAATCCTTAAATTTAAAGGTATGGAGATTGAACGCTTGATTCTTGGTCAAAGAGGTTTCTCTGACTCTGTGATTAATACTATGTTATAGGCTCGTAAATCTGTATCTCGAGAGATATATTATAGAGTCTGGAAGACTTATATTTCTTGGTGTCTTTCTCATCATTTTTCCTGGCATTCTTTTAGAATTCCGAGAATTTTACAGTTTCTTCAGGATGGTTTGGATAAAGGTTTGTCTGCAAGTTCCTTGAAAGGACAAATCTCTGCTCTTTCTGTTCTTTTTCACAGAAAGATTGCTAATCTTCCTGATATTCATTGTTTTGTACAAGCTTTGGTTCGTATAAAACCTGTCATTAAGTCAATTTCTCCTCCTTGGAGTTTGAATTTGGTTCTGGGGGCTCTTCAAGCTCCTCCTTTTGAACCCATGCATTCATTGGACATTAAATTACTTTCTTGGAAAGTTTTGTTCCTTTTGGCCATCTCTTCTGCCAGAAGAGTCTCTGAATTATCTGCTCTTTCTTGTGAATCTCCTTTTCTGATTTTTCACCAGGATAAGGCGGTGTTGCGAACTTCTTTTTGAATTTTTACCTAAGGTTGTGAATTCCAACAACATTAGTAGAGAAATTGTGGTTCCTTCATTATGTCCTAATCCTAAGAATTCTAAGGAGAAATCGTTGCATTCTTTGGATGTTGTTAGAGCTTTGAAATATTATGTTGAAGCTACTAAGTCTTTCCGAAAGACTTCTAGTCTATTTGTCATCTTTCCAGTTCCAGAAAAGGCCAGAAAGCTTCTGCCATTTCTTTGGCATCTTAGTTGAAATCTTTAATTCATCATGCCTATGTCGAGTCGGGTAAAACTCCGCCTCAAAGGATTACAGCTCATTCTACTAGGTCAGTTTCTACTTCCTGGGCGTTTAGGAATGAGGCTTCGGTTGATCAAATTTGCAAAGCAGCAACTTGGTCCTCTTTGCATACTTTTACTAAATTCTACCATTTTGATGTGTTTTCTTCTTCTGAAGCAGTTTTCGGTAGATAAGTACTTCAGGCAGCGGTTTCAATTTGAATCTTTTGCTTATGTTTTCATTAAACTTTATTTTGGGTGTGGATTATTTTCAGCAGGAATTGGCTGTCTTTATTTTATCCCTCCCTCTCTAGTGACTCTTGCGTGGAAAGATCCACATCTTGGGTAGTCATTATCCCATACGTCACTAGCTCATGGACTCTTGCTAATTACATGAAAGAAAACATAATTTATGTAAGAACTTACCTGATAAATTCATTTCTTTCATATTAGCAAGAGTCCATGAGGCCCACCCTTTTTGTGGTGGTTATGATTTTTTTGTATAAAGCACAATTATTCCAATTCCTTATTTATATGCTTTCGCACTTTTTTCTTATCACCCCACTTCTTTGCTATTCGTTAAACTGATTTGTGGGTGTGGTGAGGGGTGTATTTATAGGCATTTTGAGGTTTGGGAAACTTTGCCCCTCCTGGTAGGAATGTATATCCCATACGTCGCTAGCTCATGGACTCTTGCTAATATGAAAGAAATGAATTTATCAGGTAAGTTCTTACATAAATTATGTTTTTTTAATCTAGCCTTGCGCTTCTAATACCCCACACTCCCACTGCCCACTTTAAAAGTAATATTTTTGGTGAGCTAATGGTTTGAACTGTTCTCCAATCAGTGCTACGACAAAAGTGACATGTGGATAGAGCAGTTGAAACCATTAGTGTCTATTGGGTTTTTTTCCCACTTTTTTTGCTCCATTGACTTCTACGTTAACACGATTGCGATTTTCAAAGTTTGGCTTTTTTGTTTATATAATTCTTATTGAGGTTGATCGAAAATAACAGCAAAAATATTCACACAAGTACATGAAATTATTACAATTATGTCATTCTGAAATAAGGTACTATATAGCAAACCAAATTTTTTTCGAGATAGCATTTGGGTAGGGAAAGGGAGAAAAGGGAATATCCTATACGACATACATAATTGATACGATTACAACTGTAAAGTAATAGGAATTATTTGTGAACCTCAGCTGCTGAAATGTTCAAATGACTGAATTATGTTTGTGTAGCTGTGAGATAAGAGGAAAATAACATAAATTACCCCACAGAGTAATGTTGAAATTCCCAGAATCACAGAAGCTGTTTAGTAAAGGGCTGGTTTAAATTGTTAATCTATGGCTGACACATGTGACAGAAGTCACTGAAAATTACAGCAGATCAAAATATGCTAACCAACCACATCAGTGTTAACACAGGTTCATATTTGAGGATATATACAGATATATGAGCTGCATGGTACAGAAACAGTTAAATGCACTACAATAAAGGCTGTATGGATATGGGCACAAGATCGTGATATGACACTATTCATATTTGAGGACATATAACGCTGAGGTGCAAGGTACAGAAACAGTTATATGCGCAACAACAAAGGCTGTATTGGTATGGCCACAAGATGGTGATATATGTTATAGAAGCAATATGCATTTAACAGATCGAATTGGTGAGCGATAATACATGCTGTGCACAACAATTAAACACTGCAGTTAAGAGGTAAGAGCGATACCTGCAGATTGTAGATTGAGGAGTTCGGTAGTCTGTAGTGGAGATGCGCATAGTAGCTTAGAGGGGGCGTGTGACGTCACCGCACTTGACTTCCGGTATAGAGCTGAGTAGCGCAGGCTACTGACAGGAACAGGCAGAGTAGAACACAGTCCGGTGAAAAGGATCAGAGAGGCAGGGTAGCTAGGTTGCGACTTCACTGTTGCTAGACAGGCTACAGGGAAATCATACCAAACAATGGATGTAGTAAGGTTTGCCATTATATAGGCAATAGGCGGAGGAGGTAACTAATTTAAAGGAATAGTGTCAATTAGGTGAACTGCAAGTTGAGTGTAATAGGAAATGTAGGATATTAGACAGTTTGCATGACAGCAACCAATCAAAACCATTTAAACAATGTCAATATGTGTTTGTGACATCATGATCTTGTGTGCCTTGTATGCTATGTAACTGTCGAGTGGGAATATAATTGACATCTAAGCTGTCTATTATGTTCATGTTGTTTGTTCCCATATAAAGATTATATCGAGATTAAAATCACACTTATCAGTATAACAATGCATTTTTTTCTAAAGAGATAATATGGTTAATTTCAGAAACCCATTGTCAAAGTTTGGCTTTTTGTGTGAATTGGGTTAGAGCACAAGTGAAAACTCTTTACTTTCAATTTGTAACACGAGCGCTACCCGATGCGCGCAATAAAGCTTATTTCTAGAGGCGTTAGTGCGGGAGCGTTATATACCACTCCACTTGCAATCTGGCACTACATAGGTCTTGAGATTGTTTTTGTGTGTAGAATAAATAACCCTTATTAGCTCCTTGCTAAAATTTCTTTTTTTTTTATGCAATATAAAGGTTATGCAGATGAAGCTGCACATAGTGGCTCTTGTTGCCCAGAAGGGAATTTTTTCCAAAACCTCTGCCAATATTGTACTGGATGGGCTAGTTGATAAAGTAGGAGATGTAAAATGTGGAGGAAATGCCAAGGAAGCCCTGAGTGCTATTGCAGAATCATGCATGCTGCCCTGGACTGCTGAGCAGGTAAGACACAAACTAGAGACCTTTATATCTCTGTGATGATCAGTTTATTATACACTACTTCTCCTCTATACAGGTAGTATCTCTGGCGTTTGCACAGAAGAATCCAAAGAACCAGTCTGAAACCCTGAACTGGCTCTCAAATGCCATTAAAGAGTTTGGTTTTGCAGGGTAAGTAGTTAATGTGTTTTATTAAGCCGGACAAGGCATTGTGTGTATGCACATGGAATTGTCTATCTAAAAAAAAATTACTTATAGTCAGTATGTGACTGGATAGAACTTTCTTTGAAGTGTTGTGCAGGTTTTTAGTGGGATTTAATACAATAATATTTTTTTGTTATGTGGTTTATGCTAGGAAAACTCTTTGTTCTTTTTGTCAAATATAGACCAACCTTCTCTTTTTGTGACTTTCCCCTTGCGATATAGGTGTCCTGTTTAGCTTGAATTTGAGTGTTGTGTGAGGTTGTTTATTAATAAAATTGTTCCCTAGAATCTTTATTTAAACAAAGTTCTTCATTTTACTGTGCAGATTTTAACTCTTGAGGTTACATTCTGAAAGTTGCACTCCTTGAGAATATAACTGTACATATACACAGCACCGTACCACCTCTTTATCTCATGCACGTCTGGGATAGGGTAACTGCTTTCACCCCATACATCAGAATGTCCAAATAAGTTCCTACAGCACCATGGAATATCACTACATTTTATTTGTACATGTCACTGGACCTACATGTTACAATAAAATTTGGTGAAATTCCATGGTGCCGTGGGAACTTATTTGTACTCTTGGAGGATACTCATTCTGCTCTTAAGAATACGAATACAACAGTCATTTGGAGCCTACATATGTATCATCGCTTATTTGTCCACCAGCTGTATACATATTTAGCGTGTCGCATAAGCACAACTTGCACAAATTATTTAACCCTATGCAAGGATTAAACACGCTAAGGAATATTTAGTTAAAAAAAGAGCATTTGTTTTATTTTTACACTTGACTGTCCCTTCTATGTTCTGTCATACATATGAAATAGCAGCAATTACACATGCAATTACTCCTCCCATGAAAAACATTGTTAAAATGTTAGAACTCTTTAAGGGAGCAAGTTAGGACCGATACATCTGCACTAAATATATCAGTTTAATGTCAAATCTGTTTTTTTCCCCCTCTGTATTTAACTCTTGGTTTTTAATATTCCATCAGGTTGAATGTCAAGGCATTTATCAGCAATGTGAAAATTGCTCTTGCTGCAACAAACCCTGTAAGTCTGTATTCTGTTAGGCCGATCTCAATGTAGTTTGGAGATATCTAAATCTGCTGTGCTTTTGCAGGCAATCAGGACATCTGCCATCACCTTGCTGGGGGTTATGTATCTGTATGTGGGAGCCCCACTGCGCATGTTTTTCGAGGAAGAAAAGCCAGCTCTTCTTTCTCAGATTGATGCAGAGTTTGAAAAGGTACTATACCCTTCTACTTCCTGATGTTTTCGCTCTCCTTTTTACTATCCAAGTACGGAACATGTGCAGTCGTATTTGTGTATTTTTATATTGCTTCAGAGCTGGAGAACAGTGAACATTCTCAAACGCTTTTAATTTAAAATGCTTTGTTAGTCAAATGAAAATCTTCTGTCTAAATTAATGAGGATGATGATCATTACTGGCCTTTACAGATGAAAGGGCAAACACCCCCAGCGCCTACACGTGGTTCCTCAAAGAATGGTCCAGGAGGTGAAGCGTGTGAGGATAGAGAAGAGCAAGAAGAGGAATCACCGGCTGATGTAATGGATCTTCTGCCAAGGACTGATATCAGGTGTGTGGGTTTTTTGTTTTTTTGTTTAACATCACACTTTAGTGCATAACAAACACTAACAAGTGTCCTACCATTACAGTGATAAAATTGGTTCTGACTTGGTTGCAAAGATCAGTGATAAAAATTGGAAGATACGGAAGGAGGGTCTTGATGAAGTTACAACCATTCTTAATGAAGCAAAATTTATTCTGCCAAACATTGGAGAGCTTCAAAGTGCACTGAAAGGCCGGCTCAATGACTCAAACAAGATCCTGGTATGTTGATGATAACCATTTAACACATTTGGTCTTCTATCCTTTCAAGAGATCTCTGTATACAGTATATGTCTGGCATTTGGTCTTTTATTTGCCAACTGCTATTTGTTATACTGTTTACCTGGAGATGCTGCTTCCTAAATTGACTAAATTCTGAAACTCTTCATGACCATAGATGCTCATCTTTGTCAAATGACTCTTGGGCATTTCAGAATAAAAATGTACCATTTAAAAACTGTGAAATTGGTTGGGCTCAATGTATTTTATATCAGATACTTTGTGCACATGTAAAGCCTGTTCACTATGAAAATAACAAATAGGGACATTTTGTTTTTATAAACAGCCAAGCATTAGGCAAATTAATCGCTCTCCCTCATCAATAACATCTTGTGAGAATGTTTCCAGTGTTCATGGGCATATCACACATACAATAAAACACTTCAATAGGGAATTGCTTTACATCCTTTTGTTTTCATCTGCTAGATACTTGAATTAGAGGGCTGCTTTTGATGAAACTAAGGAATAATTGACACAGACTGGGCAACCTAGGATATGAACAGCAGACTAGTGCTAAAAGTCTTATAATAGTGTCATACACAAGTATTTCCTTAATTATACAGGGAAGTCAGAATTTAACACGATCAATTTACTTATATTATTAAATTTGGGGACATTATTTTTATATGCACACTTTGAGGCACCAGGCTTTTCTAAGCATGTGCAAGAATTCAGTATGAGTCAGTGATTGGGTGATAGCTGTCACATGATACAGGGGGCAGGGAAATTTAAGGAAACAAGAAAAATTTTAAAAAAAAATCTACTGCTACTTAGACATTGAGAGTTGCATTATCTTATTGTACATTTAATTTTGCACTCCTACTGTATTTAATGGTTCCTAAACGTTCCAATACTTCTGTTTATTTAATTCTTCTGTTATCCTATTGGAGAGTAAACTCAGGATTATACATGTGTCTCTTTAGTCTAGACCTATGGATGCTCCTGAGCTCCTATGAGCCGTCCTAGATTTAATTTATCAACAAAGTCTACAAAGAGAACAATGCAAATGTGATAATCAAAGTACATTGAAAACTTGTTTAAAATTGCATGCTCTGACGCTGGTTTTCAGACCTGCCCTCAGGCCTCCCTAACAGGTCAGATTTGAGGATATCTGAACTAGAGCACAGGTGAAATAATAATCTGATTAGTAGACATGGTTATTTTACCTGCTCTTACCCAAGGTGATCCTGATAATCTGACCTGTTGCGGAGAACTGAGGACAGGTTTGAAAACCAGTGCTCTGTATAAATCATGACCGTTTACATTCGAGTTTCCAGTGCTGAGATGTTTTTAATTGTGTTGAACCTCATTGCATTCCCACACAAATGATACCTCTTGTGTGTTGTTTCTATGGCGTACGTAGTAAATGGCATCATGGGAGTTGTCATTTCCTAAATATTTTAAACCAAAACTTTCTAACACTGCATCAGTTCTCCTTCCCAAAACAGCAAAACACTAGATTTTTTTTACCTATATTGTTCGATGACAAATCAAGATAGATTTTGTTTTTGTCACTATGCTCTATATTGTAATTTTATTAAGTTATTAATACAATTTATTATTTATTATTTAATTTATTATTAATTTATTATTTAAGTATAACATATCTGACAATACAAAATAGATTAAAATCTAAACAAAAACTAAAAAACTAGTTGTACCTAAAGTTATCTAATATTACATTTCTCACAAAATGTTTTACTTTCTCCCACTTCTCTCATTTATTTGGATTGCAATTGTTATATTTTTACTATGACAATCTCTTGTTAGCTGTAAGGACATGAAAACCCGTATTTGAATCATTAGATCTCACTTTCAAATGTGGGATCTTTTGGGTTATATTTCTAGGGTGAGTGGGTACTTAAAGGGACATGCCACCCACATTTTTTCTTTTATGATTTAGAAAGAGAATGCAATTTTAAACATCTTTCTAATTTACTTATATTATCTAATTTGTTTTATTCTCTTGATATTCTTTGATGAAAAGCATATCTAGATATGCTCACTAGATGCTGATTGGTTGCTGCACATAGAAGCATCTTGCGATTGGCTCACCATGTGCATTGCTTTTTTTTCAAATAAGGATAATTAAAAAATGAAGCAAAATAAATTATGGAAGTAAATTGTAATGTTGTTTAAATTTCTATTCTCTATCTGAATCATGAAAGAAAGATTTTGGGTTTAGTGGCCCTTTAAGGTCTTAGTGCCAGGCCCCAAAATAGAACAAATGTTTTGAGGTATTTGTCGTTGCTATGACAATTAACAGAATACACACAGGACCACTTATTAGAAAGTACAGGTGTGCTGCTCAAGTTTGTGTGTTTCTTTCCAATGACATGAAGAGTCTACAATTCCATTCAATTACTGTTGGGAATTCAACTCCTGGCCACCAGGAGGAGGCAAAGACACCCCAGCAAAGCTTAAAGGGACATTAAACCCCCCAAAAATATTTCATAATTCAGACAGAGAATACAATTTTAAACAATATTCCAATTTACTTCTATTATCTAATTTCTTCATTATTTAGATATCCTTTATTAAAGAAATAGCAATGCACATGGGTGAACCAATCACATGAGGCATCTATGTGCAGCCACCAATCAGCAGCTACTGTGCCTATCTAGATATGCTTTTCAGGACAGAATATCAAGAGAATGAAGTAAATTAAATAATAGAAGTAAATTAGAAAGTTGTTTTAAATGGTATTCTCTATCTGAATCATGAAAGAAAAAATTAGGGTTTAATGTCCCTTTGAAACTGATGCAGTATAACTGTAAAAAGCTGACAGCAAAATATCACCTGAGCATTTCTATGTAAAAAAGGAAGATATTTTACCTCTCAATTTCCTCAGCTCAGCAGAGTAAGTGCTGTGTAAAAAGTTATACTTCAGCTGCTGCTTAGCTGCAGGTACAATAAGAAATGAACAGAAGCCAATCCGCATCAGCAGTGCTGAGGTCATGAACTCTTTTACTTTGATCTCATGAGATTTCATAGTACACTTCCTTAAACTGAATAGGGAAATAATATGAGTGTGCACAAAGCTCACTCCCTTGGCGGTCCTGGGACAGACATACTGATTTGCTGCTTAAAGTCCTTTGCAATGGGGTTTGAATACTTAGGACATTTTAAGGTAAACTATCTTTCTTTTTTACATAGAGATGTTCAGGTGATATTTTCTAGTCAGCTTTTTACAGCTATGCTGCATCACTTTCAAGTGTTTCAACATTTGGGTATAATGGCCCTTTAAGTATCCACTTCCCATTCTACCCAGTCATTCTTTGCCTCCGTACAAGGAGGAAGCAAAGATTGTGCACTGTGGAAAATTAAACTAAGTCCTTTAATGGGTAGCTTCCCTTCAAGTAGGACTGGGGTAATGCTGTGTCCATGTAATCCTCTTTAGTAAGAGTATTGGTAGCTGTTAGCTGCTGGAGGTCGGAGGGAGGCTTTTCTGTTCTCATTCTATGCTAATCCCCCAACCTGGCAACAAGGGTTAGTTACTCTGCTTTCCTTCTCTTGGATGCTCCACAGCAGAGACACTGGAGGGTAAGTCCTTTTATTATACTTATCTGGGACTCTAATATTCTTGAGAATGGGGGATCACATAAGAAGGAAGGATTGAAATTTTATTCAGGGCCCTGGTGGGTCCTGCTACCCCTCATAAGGTGTCCGTTTACTTTATTTCAGATATATCTGCATGTCTAGGATATTTAGCGGCCTGCATAGCTACCTAGCAGTCCGGCTCCCAGCCAGAGGTAGGAACTTTGCTGCTACTTTTTCCCTGTTTTCTTGTAATAATCGGGTCAGTCCTATAATAGTTGTGAGTTGGGGGTTAATATTTTTACTTAATAGCCTAGGGGTTAATGGGAAGCTAATATATAGACTGCGGCATTTTAGCTGCGCAATTTTGCGCCCCTTTTAAGTCTGCCACTTGTTTTTTACAACTATAGGACGGATCACTTTATTCAGGCCGATGCCTATATGTAAAGGGGATATGGTTCCTGTTGCAATAGTGCCCGTATGTGGACAAAATCCTAAGGGCTTCTCTGGCACATTTTATTATTCCATTTCAGTTTGGGTCGCTTTGCCATATTTGGCTTTCCTTGTAGCGATCCTATCAGGACAGGTGGCTCATTTAGACCTGCTGCGTGCATTTGCAGGCAGCGTATTTCAGTGACTTCTTTAGAGAGGATGAGTGTGTTCCTCCTCAAAGTGCTGTGGAGGTTTTTGTGGGATAGGATTAAACATTGTATATTAAGGGATCGCTTGACTCCCCTTCAGCAGCAGCACCTCCGTCTGCATTCTGTGAGAGGAGGCTACGACAGATTGACTTATAGGTTCTGAAGGACTTAGTTTTAAGTTTAAGGGATCGCTTGAGTGCCAGTTGATCATGCTAACATAATTATGTATATGGGCAAAAAACTATAATCTTTCTCATGTTGAGGAGTTTTGCTACTATGTCTGTTGCATCATGTATTGCCCTATGTCAAATACATTTTTTCTTAGTGGTCTTAGGACACTAATATACAAAAATATGTCAATCTGAAATAAACATATGGGCTCAATACTATATTCTTTCTCGTGTTGAGGAGAATTTCTGCTCATGTAGTCTATGTGAAATACATATTTCTCTTAGTGTTTCTTTGACACTAATATGTTTTATTTTCACACTATCTTATTTTTTGTATATGGGCACAATAATATAATCTTTCTAATGTTGAGGAGTTTTTAGGACTCTTAGTATGTTATTTTCATGCTAAGACATTTAATGTATATGGACACAATAATATAATCTTTGTCACGTTGAGGAGATTTTCTATTTATGTCTATGGCATCATGTATGGTCTTATGTAAAATGCATAATGTTCTTAGTGTTCCTAGAACACTAATATGTTTATGTTCTTGCTTACAAATTTTGTGTGTATGGACACAATTTTATAATCTTTCTTATTTTGAGAAGGTTTTCTACTAAAGCCTGTTGCATCATGTTTTGGCCTATGTAAAAATGGGTACAATAATATAATTTTTCTCATATTGAGGAGATTTCTTACCAATGACTCTTGCAACATATGTTGTCCTATGTAGAATAAATATTTTTGTTAGTATTTCTTAGAACTCTAAATGTGTTCATTTTTTCTGCTGATATTATTAATTAGAGCTATGATCTTTTATTTTCTCTGGATTTTAGATCAGGTTATTATGGACATCTGGTGTCATTTATGTTTTAATTTCCCTGTCAGTTTTTGCTCTATCATTTAGGTCTAAGGGGGCTTTGTCCTTATTACCATCCTTCAGTGAGCTGAGTCTCTCAATTGTCACATTTCGGCCATTCTTATCATTGGGGAAGCGGTCTATTTTCACAGACAGGCATTCTATCCAATGGCCAGTTAACTCAGTTGGTTGCTAATAACGCCAAGGTCGCAGGTTTGATTCCCATAAAAGGGCTCTTCATCCAGAGGTGTTCTCGGAGATATACCTCAGGTGGGGGGGTTCCAGATATAGATCTAATGGCTTCTCACCTCATTGCCAAGCTGCCCAGATACAGGTCCAGATCATGGTGCCCTCAGGCAGTGCTAGTGGGTGTTCTTGCAGTTTTCGTTAGTTCAGTCAGTTCCTTAGTTTGCCCTTCTTCCCAGAGTCATAGCCCGCATCAAGCAGAAGCAGACCTATGGGAACCGGATTCCTCCAGCTTCGCGCATCTGGTGTAGATGTCTTCCCTCCATGGAGGTTGCAGCTGAGGTAGGAGGACCTTCTACTCCAAGGTCCATTCCTTCATCGAAGTCTAGATTCTCTGTGGCTGACTGCGTGGAGATTAAACGCTTAGTCCTGTCTGAGAGAGGTTTCTCAGATAGTCTTTGTCTCTGATCCAGGCGCGCAAGCCGGATGTATTATAAGGTATGGCGCACCTGTCTCTCTTGGTGCAAGTCTCAATGTTTTCCTTGGCAGAGTAGCTGTAAGCTCAGTATACAAGGAAATATCTCTGCATGTACTGGTCTCTAAGGCCAATGGTTCAATTATTGGCTAGTGACCCTGTGTTTAGTTCTGTCTCTTCTCTTTTCAAGGTACAAGTTCCTCAAATTCTTTGGTGTCTCTAGAAAGGTTTTGGAGAAGGGTTTGTCTGCTAGTTTTTTAAAGGGACAGATCTCTGCCCTTTCAGTTTTTGATCAGGCCTGTGTTTTTAAGCCCGTTGCTCCTCCCTGGAGTCTTAATCTAGTTCTTCGTATTCTGCTGCAGGCTCCGTTTGAGCCTATGCATTCTGTTGATATTAAACTTATCATGGAAAGTTTTATTTTTGTTAGCTTTCTTCTGCTCATAGAGTTTCATAATTGTAGACATTACAGTGTAACCCTCCTTATCTTTATTTCATGAGGATAAGGCTTTTTTCCGTACTAAGTTAGGTTTCAAGGTGGTTTCTGACCGCAATATTAATTTGGAGATTGTAGTTCCTTCCTTCTGTCCTAAGTCTTCTCAGAAGGAACATTTGTGGTTTGTGCTCTAAAGTTCTATCTCCAGGCTACCAGAAGTTTAGACACTCTTTCTTTACTTGTAATGTATTACAGTAGGTGCAAGGGCCTAAGGGCCACTGCAACTCCTCTTTCTTTTTTGCTGAGGAGTGTCATTCATTTGGCTTATGAGACAGCTGCCTCCTGAAAGTATTACGGCTCACTCTACCTGTGCTTTTTCTTCTTTCTGGACTTTTAAGAAAGAAGCTTCCATGGAACGAATCTGTAAGGCGGCTACTTGGTCCTCTTTGCATACCTTTAAAAAAAAAAAGAAGTTTAATTTTTTTGCCTTAGCTGAGGCTTCTTTTGGGAGAAAGGTGCTTCAATTGGTGGTGCCTTCAGTTTAGGTCCACCTGCCTTTAGTTCTCCCTCCCTGTCCATTCTGTGTTCTCTCTGGCTTGGGTATTGGTTTCCCACTAGTAATTAAATGGAATTGTGGACTCTCCATGCCATTGGAAAGAAAACAAAATGTATGCTTACCTGATAACTTATTTTCTTTCCTGGCATGGAGAATCCACGACCCGCTCTTTTATAATTTTTAAGACAGCATTTATTTTTATAATCTTCAGGCACCTCTATACCCCTTGTGTTCCTCTTTCTCTTTCCCTATTCCCTCGGCTGAATGACTGGGGAGTATGGGAAGTGGGAGGGGATACTTAAGCTTTGCTGGGGTGTCTTTTCCTCCTCCTGGTGGCCAGGAGTTGAATTCCCAACAGTAATTGAATGGAATTGTGGACTTTCCATGCCAGGAAAGAAAATCATTTATCAGGTAAGCATACATTTTGTTTTTGTGGGGTCGACATAGGGGATACCGCACCTGCTTATGTTGTTCCATAGGCCTATGGTTCTGTCAGGTGAACACTGCTGCCATAGTGATCAGGTAATAGCCACCTGGGCATTGGCCCTTTCTTTAAAGTGGGGGCTCTCCTTTACCCCATTATCAGCACATAGCAGCATTAAAAAGGTTAATGTCTCTTTATATAACTAAACTCCATGAAGTAATATCCCACCTTTTGGTTATTCTTGATGCAGAAATATTTACACATATAAAGGTGTTTTAAACATATTTTCCAGCAATTTTTATTAATGTTGCATTTACTGAAAAATACCAGTTCTAATTTTTATTCTTGAATGTGTACATTGATTGTTTCTTTCCTAAGACATGGAGAGTCCACAACGTCATTCCAATTACTAGTGGGATATTCAACTCCTGGCCAGCAGGAGGAGGCAAAGAGCACCCCAGCAAGCTGTTAATTGTAACTTCCCTTACCCATATTCCGCAGTCATTCTCTTTGCCTCTGTCAATGGAGGACCTCTCTGCATACTTTTTCCAAATTCTACAAATTTTATACTTTTGCCTCGGCTGAGGCTTCTTTTGGGAGAAAGGTTCTTCAAGCGGTGGTGCCTTCTGTTTCGGTCCTCCTGCCTTTTTCTCCCTCCCTGTTCATTCCGTGTCCTCTAGCTTGGGTATTGGTTCCCACTAATAATTGGAATGACGTTGTGGACTCTCCATGTCTTAGGAAAGAAAACAAAATTTATGCTTACCTGATAAATTTCTTTCTTTCCGGACATGGAGAGTCCACGACCCCGCCCTTTTTAATTATAATTCGGCTGATTTTTTTTGAGTAAACCTCAAGCAGCTTTTTCACCCTTGTGTTTTCTTCTTTTTCCATTTTCCTTTGGCTGAATGACTGGGGATTATGGGTAAGGGAAGTAACACTTAACAGCTTTGCTGAGGTGCTCTTTGCATCCTCCTGCTGGCCAGAAGTTGAATATCCCACTGGTAACTGGAGTGATGTTGTGGACTCTCCATGTCCGGAAAGAAAGACATTTATCAGATAAGCATACATTTTACGTTTGTGCTCTTTTGTACAGGTTCTGCAGACTCTGACTATCCTTCAGCAACTTGCTACGGCTATTGGACCCAGCATCAAGCAACATGTGAAACATCTGGGGATGCCTATTATAACTGTGCTAGGAGATAGTAAGGTGAGCTATTGGCATTGGGCATTTACTGGTTATGTGGCTAGGCTCTTACTGATAAGTTTCTATTTGCAGTATTTCTAAATGTATGTGCTTTTTAACCGTGACTGTGCAAGCGTTAAAGGGACAGTAAACACCTTGGAACGCCTGTCTGTGTTATAGAATAACATATCAGCCAAGTTTTTAAAAACAAATTAACATTTTTATTGCAGTTGTTTATCAATAGCAAAACTAATAATTTTATATAAAAATCTCAAGGTGTTTACTGTTCCTTTTAAGTCTTATTTCTCTTGTTAAGTGTGTTCAGTCCACGGGTCATCCATTACTTATGGGATATATTCTCCTTCCCAACAGGAAGTTGCAAGAGGATCACCCAAGCAGAGCTGCAATATAGCTCCTCCCCTCACATGTCATATCCAGTCATTCTCTTGCAACCCTCAACAAAGAAGGAGGTCGCGAGGGGAGTTGGAGTTTTTACTTAATTATTCTTCAATCAAAAGTTTGTTATTTTAAATGGCACCGGAGTGTGCTGTTTTTTCTATCTCGGGCAGTATTTGGAAGAAGAATCTGCCTGCGTTTTCTATGATCTTAGCAGGCGTAACTAAGATCCACTGGCTGTTCTCGACATTCTGAGGAGTGGGGTAACTTCAGAAAATGGGAATAGCATGCGGGGTCCCCCGCAAATGAGGTATGTGCAGTACAATATTTTCTGGGAATGGAATTGACTAAGAAAACACTGCTGTTACCCATATGATGTAAGTACAGCCTTAAATGCAGTAGTAGCGACTGGTATCGGGCTGATAAATGTATGCGCAGTCGAGTTATTTTCTAGGGACTAGAATTTGACTGAGAAAATACTGTTAATACTGAAATAATGCTTAAGCCTTTTCTGCAGTGGAAGCGACTGGTAGAAGGCTTAGTGATAACTTTGCATTACATTAAAAAAGTTTGTTTTTAAAACGTTTACTGGCATGTTATTCGTTTTGTGAGGTACTTTGGTGATAAATCCTTTTGGGCATGATTTCTTTCCACATGGCTAACCTATTTTTCTGCATAGAAACCGTTATATCAGGTCTCCCACTGTTGTAATATGAGTGGGAGGGGCCTTTTTTTAGCGCCTTGTTGCGCAGTTAAAATTCTAGCACAGTCTTCCTGCTTCTTCCTCCTTGATCCAGGACGTCTCTAGAGAGCTCAGGGGTCTTCAAAATTCGTTTTTGAGGGAGGTAATCAGTCACAGCAGACCTGTGACAGTGTGTTTGACTGTGATAAAAGCGTTAAATCTTAATTTGATATCCGTTTTTGGGTATTGAGGGGTTAATCATCCTTTTGCTAATGGGTGCAATCCTCTGCTAATTAATACATTTACCGTTAAGAATTGTTGACTATAACTGAATTAGTTCTTTGTTATTCAACTGTGTTTTTAAAAAGCGCTGCAGCGTTTTTTATATTGCTTGTAAACTTATTGAAAGTAATTTCCAAGCTTGCTAGCTTCATTGCTAGTCTGTTTAAACATGTCTGATACAGAGGAATCTGCTTGTTCATTATGTTCAAAAGCCGATGTGGAGCCCAATAGAAATATGTGTACCAATTGTATTGATATTACTTTGAATAAAAGTCAATCTGTACCGATAAAGAAATTATCACCAGACAACGAGGGGGAAGTTATGCCGTCTAACTCTCCTCACGTGTCAGTACCTTCGTCTCCAGCTCGGGAGGTGCGTGAGATTGAGGCGCCAAGTACATCAAGGCCCTTACAAATCACTTTACATGATATGGCTAATGTTATGAAAGAAGTATTATACAATATGCCCGAGTTAAGAGGCAAGCGCGACAGCTCTGGGTTAAGGACAGAGCGCGCCAATGACACGAGAGCCATGTCTGATACTGCGTCACAATTTGCAGAACATGAGGACGGAGAGCTTCATTCTGTGGGTGACGGTTCTGATTCGGGGATACCGGATTCAGAAATTTCAAATTTTAAATTTAAGCTTGAGAACCTCCGCGTGTTGCTAGGGGAGGTGTTAGCGGCTCTGAATGATTGTGACACAGTGGCAATCCCAGAGAAATTATGTAGGCTGGATAAATACTATGCGGTACCGGTGTGTACTGACGTTTTTCCTATACCAAAAAGGCTTACAGAGATTATTAGCAAGGAGTGGGATAGACCCGGTGTGCCTTTTTCCCCTCCTCCGATATTTAGAAAAATGTTCCCTATAGACTCCACCACACGAGACTTATGGCAGACGGTCCCTAAGGTGGAGGGAGCAGTTTCTACTTTAGCCAAGCGTACCGCTATCCCGGTGGAGGATAGCTGTGCTTTCTCAGATCCAATGGATAAAAAATTAGAGGGTTACCTTAAGAAAATGTTTGTTCAACAAGGTTTTATATTACAGCCTCTTGCATGCATTGCGCCTGTCACTGCTACAGCGGCATTCTGGTTTGAGTCTCTGGAAGAGGCGATTCGCACAGCACCATTGGATGAGACTTTGAGCAAGCTTAGAACCCTTAAGCTGGCTAATGCGTTTGTTTCGGATGCTGTAGTGCATTTAACCAAACTTACGGCTAAGAATTCCGGATTCGCCATACAGGCGCGCAGAGCGCTATGGCTTAAATCCTGGTCAGCAGATGTAACTTCTAAGTCTAAACTACTGAACATTCCTTTCAAAGGGCAGACCTTATTCGGGCCCGGCTTGAAGGAAATTATTGCTGACATTACTGGAGGTAAGGGCCACACCCTTCCTCAGGACAGGGCCAAATCAAAGGCCAAACAGTCTAATTTTCGTGCCTTTCGTAATTTCAAGGCAGGAGCAGCATCAACTTCCTCCGCTCCAAAACAGGAAGGAACTACTGCTCGTTACAGACAGGGTTGGAAAGGCAACCAGTCATGGAACAAGGGCAAGCAGGCCAGAAAGCCTACTTCCGCCCCTAAGACAGCATGAAGACAGGGCCCCCTTTCCGGAGACGGATCTAGTGGGGGGCAGACTTTCTCTCTTCGCCCAGGCTTGGGCAAGAGATGTACAGGATCCCTGGACGTTGGAGATTATATCTCAGGGATACCTTCTGGATTTCAAAACTTCTCCTCCACAAGGGAGGTTTCATCTGTCAAGGTTATCAACAAACCTAGTAAAGAAAGAGGCATTTCTACAATGTGTACAAGACCTCTTAGTGATGGGAGTGATCCACCCTGTTCCGCGAGCGGAACAAGGGCAAGAGTTTTACTCAAATCTGTTTGTGGTTCCCAAAAAAGAGGGAACCTTCAGACCAATCTTAGACTTAAAAATCTTAAACAAATTCCTAAGGGTTCCATCGTTCAAGATGGAAACCATTCGGACCATCCTACCCATGATCCAAGAGGGTCAATATATGACCACAGTGGACTTAAAGGATGCCTACCTTCACATACCGATTCACAAACATCATTATCGGTACCTAAGGTTTGCCTTTCTAGACAGGCATTACCAGTTTGTAGCTCTTCCCTTCGGGTTAGCTACGGCCCCGACAATTTTTACAAAGGTTCTGGGCTCACTTCTGGCGGTACTAAGACCACGAGGCATAGCGGTGGCTCCGTACCTAGACGACATTCTGATACAAGCGTCAAGTTTTCAAAATGCGAAGTCTCATACAGAGATAGTTCTGGCATTTCTGAGGTCGCATGGGTGGAAAGTGAACGTGGAAAAGAGTTCTCTGTTACCACTCACAAGGGTTCCTTTTCTAGGGACTCTTATAGATTCTGTAGAGATGAAGATTTACCTGACGGAGTCCAGGTTATCAAAGATTCTCAATGCTTGTCGTGTCCTTCACTCCATTCCAAGCCCATCAGTAGCTCAGTTCATGGAAGTAATCGGCTTAATGGTCGCGGCAATGGACATAGTGCCATTTGCGCGCCTGCATCTCAGACCGCTGCAACTATGCATGCTAAGTCAGTGGAACGGGGATTACTCAGATCTGTCCCCTTTGCTAAATCTGGACCAGGAGACCAGAGATTCTCTTCTCTGGTGGTTGTCACGGGTTCATCTGTCCGAAGGAATGACCTTTCGCAGACCAGATTGGACGATTGTAACAACAGATGCCAGCCTACTAGGCTGGGGAGCAGTCTGGAACTCCCTGAAGGCTCAGGGATCGTGGACTCAGGAGGAGAAACTCCTCCCAATAAACATTCTAGAATTAAGAGCAATATTCAATGCTCTTCTAGCTTGGCCTCAGTTAGCAACACTGAGGTTCATCAGATTTCAGTCGGACAACATCACGACTGTGGCTTACATCAATCATCAAGGGGGAACCAGGAGTTCCCTAGCGATGGTGGAAGTCTCGAAGATAATTCGCTGGGCAGAGTCTCACTCTTGCCACCTGTCAGCGATCTACATCCCAGGCGTGGAGAACTGGGAGGCGGATTTTCTAAGTCGCCAGACTTTTCATCTGGGGGAGTGGGAACTTCACCCGGAGGTATTTGCTCAACTGATTCGTCGTTGGGGCAAACCGGATCTGGATCTCATGGCATCTCGCCAGAACGCCAAGCTTCCTTGTTACGGATCCAGGTCCAGGGACCCGGGAGCGGTGCTGGTAGATGCACTAGCAGCCCCTTGGGTTTTCAACATAGCTTATGTGTTTCCACCTTTTCCGTTGCTACCTCGACTGATTGCCAGGATCAAACAGGAGAGAGCATCAGTGATTCTGATAGCGCCTGCGTGGCCACGCAGGACCTGGTATGCAAACCTAGTGGACATGTCGTCCTGTCCACCATGGTCTCTACCTCTGAGGCAGGACCTTCTAATTCAGGGTCCTTTCAACCATCCAAACCTAATTTCTCTGAGGCTGACTGCATGGAGATTGAACGCGTGATTCTATCGAAGCGTGGTTTCTCGGAGTCGGTTATTGATACATTAATACAGGCTCGGAAACCTGTGACCAGAAAAATTTACCATAAGATATGGCGTAAATATTTATATTGGTGTGAATCCAAGAGTTACTCATGGAGTAAGGTTAGGATTCCTAGGATATTGGCTTTTCTACAAGAGGGTTTAGAAAAGGGTTTATCCGCTAGTTCGCTAAAGGGACAGATTTCTGCTCTGTCTATTCTTCTACACAAACGTCTGGCAGAAGTTCCAGACGTCCAGGCTTTTTGTCAGGCTTTGGCTAGGATTAAGCCTGTGTTTAAAGCTGTTGCTCCTCCGTGGAGCTTAAACTTGGTTCTTAAAGTTCTTCAGGGTGTTCCGTTTGAACCCCTTCATTCCATTGATATTAAGCTTTTATCTTGGAAAGTTCTGTTTTTGATGGCTATTTCCTCGGCTCGAAGAGTCATCTGCCTTACATTGTGATTCTCCTTATCTGATCTTTCATTCAGACAAGGTAGTCCTGCGTACTAAACCTGGGTTCTTACCTAAGGTTGTTTCTAACAGGAATATCAATCAAGAGATTGTTGTTCCATCATTATGTCCTAACCCTTCTTCAAAGAAGGAACGTCTTTTGCATAATCTAGACGTGGTCCGTGCCCTTAAGTTCTACTTACAGGCAACTAAAGATTTTCGTCAAACTTCTTCTCTGTTTGTCGTTTACTCTGGACAGAGGAGAGGTCAAAAGGCTTCGGCTACCTCTCTCTCTTTTTGGCTTCGTAGCATAATACGTTTAGCCTATGAGACTGCTGGACAGCAGCCTCCTGAAAGAATTACAGCTCATTCCACTAGAGCTGTGGCTTCCACCTGGGCCTTTAAGAATGAGGCCTCTGTTGAACAGATTTGCAAGGCTGCAACTTGGTCTTCACTTCATACTTTTTCCAAATTTTACAAATTTGACACTTTTGCTTCTTCGGAGGCTGTTTTTGGGAGAAAGGTTCTACAGGCAGTGGTTCCTTCCGTTTAATGTTCCTGCCTTGTCCCTCCCATCATCCGTGTACTTTAGCTTTGGTATTGGTATCCCATAAGTAATGGATGACCCGTGGACTGAACACACTTAACAAGAGAAAACATAATTTATGCTTACCTGATAAATTTATTTCTCTTGTAGTGTGTTCAGTCCACGGCCCGTCCTGTCTTTTTTGAGGCAGGTTCTAAATTTTAAATTATAACTCCAGTCACCACTGCACCCTATAGTTTCTCCTTTCTCGTCTTGTTTCGGTCGAATGACTGGATATGACATGTGAGGGGAGGAGCTATATAGCAGCTCTGCTTGGGTGATCCTCTTGCAACTTCCTGTTGGGAAGGAGAATATATCCCATAAGTAATGGATGACCCGTGGACTGAACACACTACAAGAGAAATAAATTTATCAGGTAAGCATAAATTATGTTTTTACTTACTTTAAGTGACAGGAACTCCATTTTTCCCAAGATAAAGCATACATTTAATTTCCTGTTTACGTCTATCTAATTTGCTTCACTATTTAGGTATCCTTTGTTGAAAAGCATAGCTAGGTAGGCTCAGGACCTGTTTGCTGTACATATAAAAAAAATGTGCATAGACCAATCAGCAAATAGCACCCAGGTGCTGAGCCTACCTTGCTATGCGTATTAACAAACGATACCTAAATAGTGAAGCAAATTAGATAATAGAAGTAAATTGAAAAGTTGTTTAAAATTGTATTGTCTATCTGAATCATGAAAGAAAACATTTGGGTTTCCTGTCCCTTTTACATTTTTGTTCTGTGCATTCACGTGGCACTTTGTGTTCCTTCTATTTAGGCCAATGTGAGAGCAACTGCTCTTACCACTCTTAATTTATGGGTGGAACAGACTGGTATGAAGGAATGGCTGGAAGGAGAGGACCTGTCTGAGGAGCTGAAGAGGGAAAATCCTTTTCTGCGACAGGAGGTAAACATTTGATTTTATGCTGAGTTTAAACAACTCTGAAGTTGTGTTTATGATTTCTAGTATTGCTTTTCATATTAAACTTGCACTTGGTTCATATTTAGGCATGCATAACTTATTCATTAGTTAATTACCCTTACCTGTCTTTGCCTTTGCAGGGTGTGGTTGTAGGTGTTGGTTTCTTAAATAAAATACTTATCTGAATAGACACTGGAAATCTGTGTCAGAACTATAGAAGGCTCTGCAAGGGACAGTCTAGTCAGAATTAAATTTTCATGAGTCAGATAGAGCATGTAATTTTAAACCACTTTTAAATTTACTTTTATCATCAAATTTGCTTAGTTCTTTTGGTATTCTTTGTTGAAAGCTAAACGTAGGTAGCCTCATATGGTGATTTCTAAGCCCTTAAAGGCAACCTATTTGAATTAAGTTGACAGTTTTTCACAGCAAGAGGGCTTTAGTTCATGTGTGCCATATAAATAACATGTTACTCACACCCGTGGAGTTACTTATGAGAGGGCACTGATTGGCTAAAATGCAAGTTCTTTTAAAAGAACTGAAATAAGGGGACAGTCTGCAGAGGCTTATTTACAAGGTAATCACAGAGGTAAACAGTATATTAATATAACATTGTTGGTTATGCAAAACTGAGGAATGGGTAATAAAGGGGTTATCTATCTTTTTAAACAATAACAATTCAGGAGTAGACTGTCCCTTTAATGCTGCTTTTATCAGGTTGAGGCCGGCTTTCTGAGAACATGATTAGCTGGTCCTGTGGCAAAGCAAATGTCTTTTCTACACTGATATACTCTCTTGTTCATTGGTCTTCTGCATTGTTAGGGCATGAGCAGGAGTCATTATTTCCCTCAAGCTACATGAGAGACATGACTTTGTCAGACTGAATACTTTGTATAATAAAATACCATGGTGGTATTCACTCGGTATTAGCCCCCTCATCTGCTAAAATTGGTTTTGTCACCAATAAGAAACTCATTACCCTTGTGTTTCAGTGTCATTTTCTGGGGTTTTCATACTGTGACATTCATGGGTAATATGGGGCATGGGTTAGTTAAATGTTATCGTTATGAAGCTATACCATCAATAAAGTTTTTGGTTCCATGTTGTGATTTGAGTGGTTCACCATGTATTGAGTTTAAACATGGAGCCCTTCCATCTTTTGTTTGCTTGACTGTCCCCAAAAGCTCTGATTTGTTATTGACATTTCTTTTTGCCCAGAGTATAAGTGGTCAGAAGTTGCACTTACAAAATGTGTGTAGAATGCAGTTATTTCATCAGCTTTAAGAGAAATTCTTACAATCTGTTAACTGCCTTTTGAGCTTGTCTTTTGTATTTCTTGTATTCATAATATATCTTTTTCTTCATTTATGCAGATGTCTGTCCGTATCATGTCTGATGTATATAGAATTCTGCTAATACAGTATCCCTACTGATCTAGTTACATTATAAATGTATATCTTATATTGCAATGATTTGGTATTATCTCCTTATGTCATTCATATACTATAGTACTAATTATCTAGTATTATGCTACTATCTGGCTGGTGTGTATATATTATGCAGCTTTACATTTTATGTGGTTATCAGCTCCTTCCATGTAGAATGTGTATACTATGCTCATAAATTGGCATAAAACATTGGGGGGTCCCCCCCTATGTAATGCAGTATACTGACAGCTACATAGTTCAGGCTAATATCTCAATTTGCCTAAGCAATGCAAAACCCATCCCGATAATGAATTTATGCTAATAACTAGTGAATATAATGTAAAGGCTCCTCATTTGTATCTGCTTTTCTGGTTACGCTCTAGCAGTAGGTTTTTTGCGACGCTTATGTCGAGTGTATTGGAAAAAGATCTTTAGATAAGAATTTAATTTTCTCACAATATGGTAATGGTTTTAGGCATGGTGAAAGTTGTGCTTGTGTGCAGCTACAGGTGATCATACTGTTGGCTAGCCTATCGGAAGCAGCATATGTTGTTATCCAGCAATTAGTTGCCCTATTTTCATCTGTAGAGGCTCATTGGTAAAATAAAACAAAACATAGCACTGGTTAAAGGGACAGCAAGTTCTACATTTTTCTCTCCCTATATAAATTTGTAAATTTTACAGCCCGAAAGAAGGTACCAAATCTTATTTGGGAAATGGGGGTCTTCTAAGCCAATCTCCTCAACGAAAATATGCTATTTCTTTCATATAGGTGGCAAAAGTCCACAAGCTAGTTACTGATGGGATACATTCCTACCAGAAGGGGGCAAAGTTTCCCAACCTCAAATGCCTATAAATACACCTCCCACCTCACTCATACCTCAGTTTTAAAAATATTGCCTCCTTAGGAGGTGGTGAAGCATGATGTGCTTGATTCTTCAGTGAAAGGCGCTTATAAGCATATTGAAGCCAAGTTCCTCTCTAAGTGCAGTGTTTGTCTGAGGAATGTGAAGGGAGTATTGCCTGATGATACCATGTTTTCGCCTATGGTAAAGCTTTTCATAAAGCTGTCTGTAAATCGGTTGCAGGGATTCATCTGCTGCCTCCCTTTATAGATCGACAATATACTCTTATATACCATTACCTCTGCTGATATGTTTCAGTACTGGTTTGGCTGTCTGCTATATGTGGCTAGGTATCTTACACAGTAAGTATATACTTGTATTATATAAGACACTCTCAGCTATGGATTGGGCACTTTTTAAGTAAAGTTGTTATATATTGTTTGTATACGTGCCTTTAGTCAGTAATTCAGTGCTCTTTTTTAGCGACTTTATTTGTGGCTGAATATTTGTCAAGGTTGGTAGAGTCTGTGAAACATACAGTTTTTTTTGGAGCTAGTAATTTATTTATAAATTAGGAAGCTAAGTATTATGTTAGTCTCATGCAATGTTAATAATCATAATTTTTGCATCTATAATAGAAGTATCCTTTAGGCCTTATTTAGGTACATTTCGTTTTATTTGTATATACAATCAAAATTCTTACCTGCTTTTTAGAGTGATAGCTAGGTGTGTTAGAAGTTGATGCCGCTATTTGTCATATCGTGACGCGTGATGCTATTTTCTAGTTCTGCATTTTGTGTGCTTGTAATGATATACTTCATAGAGAAACATGTTTATTTCTATTGAAAGGGCAGACTTGGCTCTTTCAAGTGAATAGTGGTGCGGGGCCCTTGTATGTGGTCTCTAGTTAAGAATCCAGATGACCTTAGATCTGTGTAAATGAAATGGACCTTTGTCATGTGCACTGAAGGAAACAAGTGAGTGGCAAGGACATCTCAGAAATGTCCTTCTGCAAGAGGCAGGTAAAGGACCCATCTGAGACATCATTCACACTTAAAGGGGCATTAAACCCAAAATGTTTCTTTTATGATTTAGAAAGAGCATACACTTTTAAACAACTTTCTAATTTACTTCTATTTTCTAATTTGCTCCATTCCCTTGATATACTTTGCTTAAAAGCATATCTAGATAGGCTCAGTAGCTGCTGATTAGTTGCTGCACATAGATGCCTCGTGTGATTGGCTCATCCATGTGCATTGCTATTTCTTCAACAAAGGATATCTAAAAAATGAAACAAATTAGATAATATAAGTAAATTGGAGTGTTGTTTAAAATTGTATTCTCTACTTGAATCATGAAATATTTTTGGGGGGTTTAGTGTCCCTTTAAGAGTTTAAATACTATCCCTTGTACATATAATCTTTTCTTATTAATTTATTATGGTTAAACAAAAAGAAATGGATTTATCAGAAAGTATACATTTGGTTTGCTTTTTCTCCACATTCTCCAATATTGTAATTTTACCAGAATTTAGAATATTGGGTAAATAGTTCTTCCCTATTGTTAACAGATGCAATATATGCAAACTGTTTCTTCCCCTCCTTTCATCTTTAGTGGTTTGTTTCACATGACCTGTGCACTTATACAATGTTGTGCTCTGTGTTTATGGACTTATTTTATTGTTTCCAGCTCTTGGGTTGGCTGGCAGAGAAGCTTCCCACCTTGCGTGCAGTACCTTCTGATTTGCTGAACTGTGTTCCCTATCTGTATTGCTGCCTTGAAGATCGCAATGGGGATGTGCGCAAAAAAGCTCAGGAGGCCCTTCCAATGTTTATGATGCATGTTGGGTTTGAAAAGATGTCCAAAGCTACTGGCAAACTCAAGGTAAGTTGTAACATATTTCTGTGGTCTTTTTGTAGCATAGCATATGTGAAGTTTAACCATGTTAAAAAAAAAAAAAAACATATTTTTGCTGATTGTTTAGTAGCCAAACTTCTCTCACTGCTTGCCTTTTTTTAAGGAGCCATTGGTCTTGAATCTGCAGCTGCCAAGGCTAGCCACGGTCATATTAGTATAGAATATATAGTTTGGCAGTTCCTATCTAAACCTATTAGGGAAACGTGGCAGAGTTAGCCTTAACGGGACACTGTACCCAAAAAAAATCTTTCGTGATTCAGATAGAGCATGAAATTTTAAGCAACTTTCTAATTTACTCCTATTATCAATTTTTCTTCGTTCTCTTGCTATCATTATTTGAAAAAGAAGGCATCTAAGCTTTTTTTTTGGTTTCAGTACTCTGGACAGCACTTTTTTATTGGTGGATGAATTTATCCACCAATCAGCAAGGACAACCCAGGTTGTTCACCAAAAATGGGCTGGCATCTAAACTTACATTCTTGCATTTCAAATAAAGATACCAAGAGAATGAAGAAAATTTGCTAATAGGAGTAAATTAGAAAGTTGCTTAAAATTTAATGCTCAATCTGAATCACAAAAGAAAATTTTTGGGTACAGTGTCCCTTTAAGAGGTCCACAGAATGCTTTTTCAGTTTTGAGAATTTAAAAAAAAAAAGTACTATGCATAACACTTTAATGTTAAAATCTCAAGATGTTTCCTGTCCCTTTTTAATGTGCTTCTATTGCTATAACAGCTGCAGAGATTACAATGGATGGGAAATTGCTCATTTTATGGTAATTTTTGTATATTTAAATAGCTGTTTTTGCTCATTGAAAACACACCCCACAAAAATGGTCTGAGCTTGCCTGGACCACAGACCATATGATTCTGTCTATACTCAAAGACCTCATGATTTTTTCTTTCTCTTTATAACTACTAATACTCAAAGAGCAGTTGAAAATGAACGTGTTAATGCCCCTCTCTCCCTCCCCCAATGGCAATGTCTCTGGTGATTTCATCAGGCAAACGTAGCTATTTCATATGACAAAATCAAGTTAAAGGATCCATTTGCAAACAATTTAATTGGACTCCAACAGGTAAAATGGATAATCGAAATCCTGTTTTAAATGGAGAAAAATTACAATGCACTGTCCCTTTTAGTTTACAGCTGTTTGTTACATTCCTACATCTCCTCCAGCCTTTCCGATTTTGTTTGTTAGAGAATTGCACTAAAAATTGAATGCCTCATACATTAATTAAAGGGACAGTCTACACCAGAATTTTTGTTTTAAAAGATAGATAATCCCTTTATTACCCGTTCCCCAGTTTTGCATAACCAACACAGTTATATTAATATACTTTTAACCTCTCTGATTATCTTGTATCTAAGCCTCTGCAAACTGCCCCTTTATTTCAGTTCTTTTGACAGACTTGCAGTTTAGCCAATCAGTGCCTGCTCCCAGATAAATCACGTGCATGAGCACAGTGTTATCTATATGAAACACATGAACTAACACCCTCTAGTGGTGAAAAACTGTTAAAATGCATTCTGAATAGAGGTGGCCTTCAAGGTCTAAGAAATTTGCATATGAACCGCCTAGGTTAAGCTTTCAACTAAGAATACCAAGAGAACAAAGCAAAATTGGTGATAAAAGTAAATTGGAAAATTGTTTAAAATTACATGCTCTATCTGAATCATGAAAGTTTATTTTGGACTAGACTGTCCCTTTAATTTAAACAAAACAAAGTAATAGGCATTCATTATTTGTATGGCTTTCCTTGTAAAATACATCTGAAAATTGTACTCATTCCGCTCATTCTTGAGAGACTGGTGCTCAAAACTTGCTATATAAGTATGATTTAAAATGCCTAAATTGGCTACATATGCACAGTGATTGCTTAGAGCAGTGTGCTTAATCTTAGCTCTTGATCTGTGACCAATTAATACTCATCAAGGTTTTAAAGTGATTACTGATTTCACTTTTTACTTGTGTGTTTTTTCTCTCTTGTAAGAACTACCTGTTTTTAAAGGTTTTTTTTTGTATAAATGTTCTTAACAAAGTGCTTTCACACTAAATTGAGCCTGAATAATGCCTGAGAAAAGTAATTATGCCCCCTTTTTAAACTTGTTCGCTGATCATGTATCACTATAACTTACCATCTTACTGAGTGATCTTATAAGGTGACATTCTACATAAACTTTTGGGACTGTAAGAGACTCCACATTTCTTACCACTAATGCAGGTAAAATCGCTCAGAGAAAATAAATTCTCATCCACAAAAAAGAAAATACATTGGGCAAAAGGTCCAGGTCTAGTTTCCCGCCAGCATCATTGGGGAGATTTCCCAAGGGTCATAATTTGCATAAATTAATAAATTCTGACATAGACTATAATGCTATAATCTTTAGCTGTGAACTTGTAGTGCAGTCAGTTTTTTACAAGCACTGCCTAAGTTTTTATGATAGTGACTCATATGCAGCACTCCTGTTTTTTCTCAGCCTGCATCCAAGGATCAAGTTGTTGTGTTACTGGAGAAGGCCAAAGCAAACTTGCCCTCCAAACCTGCGCCTGCTGGGAAGGCGTCTTCCAAACCACAAGGTGGAGCTGTTCAGCCATCTGCACCAACTCCTGCTGCAGGTATTGTAAAATCTGACCTTGTATGAAGAATCTACTTGAATGTGGACCTTTCACAACAGTTTACCCAGTTAGATTTTCTTGTTGCTGCAGATCTCAAGAAGTAGACTAGTCAAATATAAACCATTTTTACAATTGGTTACATTTTCTTTCCCTCCCAAATATTCTTGCAGTCAAAAAGTTCCCAGAAAATCCCACCACATATTTATTTAAATGTTTTTTTATGTGCTAGGATCTGGTAGCAAGATGAAAACTTAAAATTATTAGTGCCTAAATCAGTAAATTACATTCTTAGACCGAGAATATCCTTTAATGTGGACATATCCTCTTCTTCTCAAGCTTCTTCAGATTCTGGGTACTCTACCATGGATGCCAAACCAGATCCAAAGAAAAGCAAACCAGGGGCTTCAGCTTCCAAAGCAAAGGTATGCTTTATTTTAAGATAAAATAAATATATCATAAATAATATAAGATTTGGTGTTCTGATATTCCCTTACTGTTGGTGTTCATAAAGGGATATGAAACTGTCTTTCATGTTTGTAATAAATCTAAGCAGTGGCATATACTTAATACTAGAAATCATTGCCATGTGTAGTATTCATCATGTAAAATAGATTTTGCCATTTCTTTTTTTAAACTTCATTTGTGCAGTGTCCATTATTTCCTGTCACAGCCCTACAAGGAGGCTGGGGCCTCTGCAGGAAGGCATTTATAGCTTGAGTAACATGAGCTGGTTTAGTATTAAGTGAATACTAGATAAACAGGGAGTCAGATTTGCCGATGCTCAGGACAAACAGAATGCGACCTAAGTTACCAACACGTCATCTCCCTTATCTAGCTGCAGATAGTGGCTACTCTGAGAATTTCTAAGTGCTCATTTTTTAAGAAAGCAAGTGAGTTGTTTTGCTGTTTGTTTTACTTTGATTTAATATATTTTTTTTTACTTAAGGAGCACTGCTTAATATCTTTTAAGGAACATATGTACTTTAACCATATTTTATAGCAATTTAAACATCCTTCCAAGCAGTCTAATTATCAGGGAATTGTTAATGCTAGCTAGGGTGTTTAGCAGCTACATTTGCGAGGTATGAAAAATTAATATTTTAAAGTTAATCATAATGCTTTCTCTGTAGACTCCATCAGGGTAACCTGAAGCTAATAACAGTATGTCCAAAGCAAATACCAGTTTGACCAAAGCCAAGCTGGCTAAGCAGGTACCGAATACTGGTGAATAGGTTTTTATAGCACTGCAGTCTCTCCATTCACCTTTTCACATGTATAATTTAAAATTTCACTTTGCACCTAACATTGTTCACTTTCTGGTTGTTGGGTCTCTTGGCTTATTTTAATAAATTAGTCTTCACCTAGAATCTTTTGGAGTATGATGAGTTGCGCAGAAGGAACCATGGTGCGGTGCTGTGCTATGGAAACTTTCAGAATCAGGCTGGTGACAGAACCAAGTGCACAGGGGCCAGCTGACTCCACACAGCTTACAGATTCACTGTAACCTCCCTATAAACTAATAGTATTGATATGTCTTGGTAAAACACTGCTATTCCTTCATGTTTAGTTTTAAAATTTGCTTTAACTTTTTTTTTTCTCCCTTTATGTATCCCTTAAGGTTGTTCCTGGGAAGAAAGTAGCAAGTAGTTCTAAGGCAAAGGATGAGGAGGACCGTTCTGGCCCAATATTTATCATTATTCCCAATGCAAAAGAGCAGCGGATAAAAGATGAAAAGGGACTCAAGGTAAAGACCCTTAGTTTCTTATACCAGTCCTTTTAAAGGGACACCAAAGCCAAAATTGTTTACTTCCTGTGATTGTATTATGACTGTCATATGATACAGCGGGTGGTAAATTGAAGGAATAATTTAAATTAGTCTGAATTTTTAAATGAGTAGTAAAAAAAATTCTGCCAAAGTACTTTTCCATCTTAATAGGACGAGAGTCCATGGCTTCATTCATTACTTGTGGGAATTAAGAACCTGGCCACCAGGAGGAGGCAAAGACACCCCAGCCAAAGGCTTAAATACCTCCCCCACTTCCCTCATCCCCCAGTCATTCTTTGCCTTTCGTCACAGAAGGTTGGCAGAGAAGTGTTGGAAGATTCAGAGTAGTCTCTTATGGAGGGTAGTACTCTTCGAAATGGGACTGGAGTTTTAAGTAGTCCTGCCAGCCTCTCAGTGAGAGCTTGGGTGAAAGTTAGAGTCCGGAGATGCAGGGAGAGTCTTTCTGCGAAACCATCCCGACTCGGATTAACAGCTCCATAAGCAATCAGCGTTGACAAATTTCGCTGCCTGCTTTTCTGCTCTCAAGTCCATGTCAGGAGCGATGCTACTACCCTGTCACATTTAAAAGGCTGTGTTCCTGTTCCACGGCATAGATTCTGGTAAGATCATTTCATTTATACACATATGATAACGTAAGTAGACAGAGTCACAGTGTGTCTCCTTTTATCTGTATAGAATCAAGGGTAATACCCTCGGAAAGGGGGTTATTGAACAGGGGTGGATTTGTGCATAATACTATTTATTGTGTTTAATTTTGCGACGTGTGAGATGAGGCTCTGTCAGTGTGTGAACAGTCAGGTTTTTTTTTGCGAGAGAACGAAGCAGTCTTTTTTGGCGCGCTTTCTGTCTAGTGCAGGGGCGGTCCTGCCTGGCACTCCATGTGACCGGGTGTGGCCTCTTTAACGTCCACTTCTTGACCAGAGGTTGTAGGAGACAAAGCGGTTTCTCTGTGGTAAGGGTCATAGGAGGTGGTGAGTGCCCCGGCCATTGGGATATAAAGGTGCCATTAATCTAGTCCGCAATAAAGGCGCAAGCTATGGAGGACTCTGATATGTTAGAAGGTACTCCCTCTTTAATTAAACCTAATAACTGTGTCTATTGTAAGGAGGTTCCGTTTCATCTGCCTGCTCAACTTTGTTCCACATGCTTTGACAGGATTGCAATATCTAAAAAGAATAAGATATTTAGTACAACTGAGCCGTCCACCTCTGAGGGATCTTCGTCCTGCGAGGTGCGTTCCCTACACTCTCCGATTGCACATGCAGCTCCCCTGGGCACTACCACTACTAATCCTCCCACGGGAGGGGCCCTTTGGCCGGCAGATTTCGCAGACGGCGGTTTCTGCGGCCTTCAATGCCTTACCTCGCCCTACTAAGCGCAAGTGAAAGGTGCAACATAGCTATCTATCCCAGGGGTCATATACTCCACTGGATGTCTCTGATAGATTATCCACTGATGAAGTCAACTCCGACTCTTAGGAGGACGTTTTTTCTGGGTCGGAATCGGCGACTTCTAGACCTCCGTCTGCGGAGGAGGCAGATTTTAAATTTACGATGGAGCATTTGCGCTTTCTGCTAAAAGAGGTGCTTGCTACGTTGGAGGTTCCTGAACCGAAAATGCCAGAGGAACCTTCGATCCCTTAGCTAGATAGGATTTATGAGGACAGGGTGGTGCCTCAGACTTTCCCGGTCCCCATTAAAATGGCTAATATTATTAAGAACGAATGGGAGAAACTTGGTTTGCCCTTTTCTCCCTCTACTTCTCTTAAAAAGCTGTTTCCCCTTCCGGACTTGCAGCTTGAGCTGTGGGGGGCCATTCCTAAGGTGCATGGTGCTATCTCCACGCTCGCTAAGCAAAGGACTATCCTACTCGAAGATAGCTCTTCGTTCAAGGAGCCCATGGATAAGAAATTGGAGTCCATGTTGAGAAAGATGTTCCAACTCACGGGGTTCGTTTTTCAACCGGCAGCAGCAGTCGCTGCAGTGGCTGGAGACGCTACCTAATGGTGTGACGCTCTGTCAGCTATGGTTGAGGTGGAGACTCCCTTCAAGGAGAGACAGGAACGAATTAAGGCCTTAAGGGTAGCTCATTCGTACATCTGTGATGCAAATATGCAGATTATTTGCCTGAATGCCAAGACATCCAGTTTTTCTGTTCTAGCCCGTAGGGCTCTGTGGTTAAAGTCATGGTCTGCTGACATGACTTCCAAGGGACCCTTGGGTTTGGAGGTTATAGCCCAGGGTTACAGGATAGGATTCAAGACTCATCGGCCAGAGGCAGATTCCTCCTGTCAAACCTATCATCAAGTCCAGAGAAGAGAGACACCTTCCTAGGGTGCGTGAGGGATCTCTCTTCTCTCAAAATAATCGTCCCAGTCCCTCTAGCAGAAAGAGGTCTGGGGTATTATTCAAACCTTTTCTTTCCTAAGATATGGTGAGTCCACATAATCATCAATTACTAGTGGGAATATCACTCCTGGCCAGCAGGAGGCGGCAAAGTGCACTACAGCAAAGCTGCTATATATGTCACTTCCCTTACCCATAATTATTATTATTATCATTTATTTGTATAGCGAGTATAGTGAGGAGCTATTTTATTGATGGCTCAGTGAGGATCCGTTTTTAGTAACGGATTATGTACTTGGGGGGGGGGGGTTATTGTTTGTTTTTAAGCCTGTTTTTCAAGAAAGTTGTTTAAAAAAAACAAAAACTTTTTTTGTCAGCTGTAGGACCACCCCTTTTAGGGAGGTTCTGATTCTGTGATGTCAGAGGTTTTTTTGGCGCTTTTCTTCACTTCCTGTAAGAGTGAGGTGCGCATATTTCAGATGGCTCTGCTTCTTGCTGTTTTTGCTTCTCTGGAAATCTGAATTGTAAACAGGATCGTTTGTTTTCTCAGTTTGCTGCGGGTTGCAGGACAGGTAGGGCACCTCAGTAATTCTGCTGAGGTGTAAAGTGTTGCCTGGGGTATGTTTTCTTGATTTGGTAAATTTAAAGTGAACATTTATTTAAGAAGGTTTTTTGTTTTTGTTTTTTTTTGTTCTGTTAAAAGATAAAAAAAAAAGTTACATTTTTTTATTTCCTTCTTTTTTTTGTATTATGGATCAGGAGGCTGTGCAGGATGTTAACTGTAGCTTATGTTTTGATGCCCAGGTGGAACCCACAGTACCTTTTTGTTCTTCATGTATTGAAATAACTTTAGCTTATAGAAATAAACTTTTTGACCCTGAGCCATCATTACCTAAGGCGGATGCTGTTCTGGAGACTCCTGTTTCAGATTTGCCGCAGCTTTCTCCTCAAGCGTCCCAATCCTATTCATCTGCACATGCAGTGCCCTACGTTTCCTCTCATGCTCAGTCTGGAGTTACTTTGCAAGATATTGCTGCCCAGGTATCTTCTGCGGTATCTGAGGTGCTGTCTGCTTTTCCCATGCTGCAGGGAAAACTCAAAAGGACATTTAAAGAAACATTAATAAGGTTTATGATCCTGAAGTGGCTAATCAAAGTATTTCCTCTCAGAAGTCTGAGGATGAAGATTCTTTGGGTGCATCTGAGGGTGAAATTTCGGATTCAGGCAGTAGAATTCCTTCTACTGATGCTGAGTTGTGTCCTTCAGATTTAAGCTAGAACACCTCCGCTTGTTACTTAAGGAGGTTTTGGTACCTTGGAAGACTACAATATTTCTTTCGTTGTTAACCCTAAGAAGTCTAGTAAGCTGAACAAATATTTTGAAGTTCCCTCTGCGGTGGAGGGATTTCCTGTTCCAGACAGTGCTTCTGAGATTATTGCACGGGTGTGGGAGAGACCTGGTATTCCTTATTCTCCATCTCCTATTTTTAAGAAAATGTTTCCTATAGCTGAATCTATTAAAGGGTCGTGTCAAACAGTTCCTAAAGTGGAAGGAGCTATTTCCACTTTGGCTAAGAGGACCACTATTCCCATAGAGGATAGTTGTTCCTTTAAGGATCCAATGGATAAGAAATTGGAGGCATTATTAAAGAAAATGTATGTTCACCAAGGTCTTCAATAGCAGCCTGCGGTGTGTATTGCTACTGTTACCAGCGCTGCAGCTTACTGGTTTAATGCTTTGTCTGATGCTATTCAGACAGATACTCTTGAGGAGATCCAGGACAGGATTAAGGCTCTTAAGTTAGCTAATTCCTTTATTACGGATGCTTCCTTACAGGTTATTAAACTGGGAGCAAAAATGTCTGGTTTTGTGGTTCTAGCTCGCAGAGCCCTTTGGTTAAAATCCTGGTCTGCGGATGTTTCTTCGAAGTCTAAGTTATTAGCTATTCCCTACAAGGGTAAGACCTTATTTGGGCCTGGTTTGGCTGAAATTATTTCAGATATCACAGGAGGAAAGGGATCTTTTCTTCCTCAAGATAGAAAGAATAAGCAGAAAGGACGTCAGAGTAATTTTCGTTCCTTTCATAACTTTAGAGGTAAACCCTCCGCTTCCTCTTCCAAGCAGGAACTATCCAAGTCTTCCTGGAAGCTTAGTCAGCCTTGGAACAAGGGGAAACAGTCTAAGAAGCCTGTGGCTGACTCCAAGTCAGCATGAAAGGTCGGCCCCCGATCCAGGAACAGATCTAGTAGGGGGCAGGTTTTCTCATTTTGCTCAGGCTTGGATACAAGATGTCCCAGACCTGTGGGCCGTGGAAATTGTATCTCAGGGGTACAAGATAGAATTCAAGACTTTTCCTCCCAGAGGCAGGTTTCTTCTCTCAAGATTATGTGTAGACCAGATAAAGAGAGAGGCTTTCTTAAATTGTATCAAGGATATTTTTGCCCTAGGAGTTATAGTTCCAGTTCCTCCGCAGGAACAAGGTCTGGGATTTTATTCAAATCTGTTTGTGGTTCCCAAGAAAGAGGGGACTTTCAGACATATTTTAGACCCAAAGTGTTTAAACAAGTTCCTCAGAGTACCGTCCTTCAAGATGGAGACTATACGTTCCATTCTTCCTTTGGTTCAACTGGGTCAGTTTATGACAACCATAGACTTAAAGGATGCATACCTTCATGTTCCCATTCACAGGGATCATCACAAGTTTCTAAGGTTTGCTTTTTTAGACAATCATTTCCAGTTTGTGGCTCTTCCTTTTGGCCTTGCCACAGCTCCCAGAATTTTTTCAAAGGGGCTCTTTTGGCAGTGATCCGGTCTCGGGGCATTGCCGTTGCGCCTTATCTGGACAACATTCTGGTTCAGGCGCCGTCTTCTCAACAAGCAAACTCTCATACGAAGATCTTGTTGTCTTTTCTTCGCTCCCACGGGTGGAAGGTAAATCTAGGAAAGAGTTCTCTGATTCCAGCCAAAATAGTAGTGTTTTTAGGGACCAGAATAAACTCCCTACTAATGAAAATATTTCTGACAGAGGTCAGAAAAACAAAGATCTTCGACTCTTGTCTTGTCCTTCAGTCCTCTCCTTAGCCGTCAGTGGCTTAATGTATAGAGGTAATTGGTCTGATGGTAGCTTCCATGGACATCATTCAGTTTGCTTGGTTCCATCTCAGACCTCTGCAGTTATGCATGTTAAGGCAATGGAACGGGGACTATGCGAATCTGTCTCCGCAAATAGTTCTGGATCAGGCGACAAGGGACTCTCTTCTGTGGTGGTTGTCTCAGGAACATCTCTCCCAGGGATCTTGCTTTCGCAGACCTTCCTGGGTGATCGTGACCACGGATGCCAGCCTTCTAGGTTGGAGAGCAATTTGGGTTCTCCCTATAAACATTCTAGAACTGAGAGCGATTTTCAATGCTCTACTGGCCTGGCCTCAGTTAGCCTTAGCCTGGTTTATCAGGTTCCAGTTGGACAACTTAACATTGGTGGCATACATCAACCACCAGGGGGGAACTCAGAGTTCCTTGGCCATGACAGAGGTGGCCCTGAAAATCCAGTGGGTGGAGTCTCACAGCTGTTGTCTTTCTGCGATCCACATCCCAGGAGTGGACAATTGGGTGGCGGATTTTCTGAGCTCACAGACTTTTCATCCGGGAGAGTGGGAACTCCATCCGGAAGTATTTTCCAGCTTAATCCTTAATTGGGGGCAGCCAGAACTGGATCTTATGGCTTCTCGGCAGAATGCCGTGCTTCTGAGGTACGGCTCGAGGTCAAGGGATCCGCAGGATTTCTTGATAGATGCTCTGGCGGTCCCTTGGAATTTCAGTCTAGCATACATATTCCCTCTGTTCGCTCTCTTGCCAAGAATCATTGCTCGGATCAAGCAGGAGAGGGCGTCGGTGAATCTCATAGCGCCGGCGTGACCTCGCAGGATCTGGTATGCAGATCTAGTGGAAATGTCGTCTCTACCTCTGTGGAGACTCCCTCTGAGAAAGGACCTTCTACTTCAGGGTCCTTTTCTTCATCCAAATCTCATTTCTCTGAAGCTGACTGCTTGGAGATTGAACGCTTGGTTTTATCTAAGCGTGGGTTTTCAGAGTCCGGTCATTGAGACCATGATTCAGGCTCGTAAGCCTGTTACAAGAAAGATTTACTATAAGATATGGCGTAAATATCTGTATTGGTGTGAATCCAGAGGCTACTCTTGGAGTAGAGTCAGGATTCCGTCTTTTCTCCAGGAGGATCTGGAGAAGGGTTTGTCAGCTAGTACTCTGAAATGTCAGGTTTCTGCGTTGTCTATTTTGTTGCATAAGCGTTTGGCGGATGCGCCAGACGTGCAATCTTTTTGTAAGGCCTTGGTTAGGATTAAGCCTGTGTTTAAGCCTGTTACTCCTCCCTGGAGTCTGAACCTTGTTCTTAGAGTTTTACAGCGGGCTCCATTTGAACCTATGCATTCCTTAGATATCAAGATGTTATCTTGGAAGGTTTTGTTTCTTGTTGCTATTTCTTCTGCTCAGAGAGTTTCGGAACTCTCGGCTCTGCAGTTTGATTCTCCTTATCTTATTTTTCATTCTGATAAGGTGGTTTTATGTACTAAATTAGGTTTCCTACCTAAGGTTGTTTCAAACAAGAATATTAATCAGGAGATTGTGGTTCCTTCTTTGTGTCCTAATCCTCCTCCTCCTAAGGAGCGTTTGTTGCACAACCTAGATGTTGTGCGTGCATTGAAGTTCTATCTTCAGGCGACTAAGGACTTTCGTCAGTCTTCTGCTTTGTTCGTTTGTTTTTCTGGAAAGTGCAAGGGTCCGGAAGCTATGGCTACTTCTCTTTCTCTTTGGCTAAGGAGTATTATTCGTTTGGCCTATGAGACTGCTGGACAGCAACCTCCTGAGAGAATCACAACGATTTTCATTATCGATTTTTATCGATTTTTTTCGATTAGTTGTTTCAGCCCTAAAATATATTGGAATTTTCTAGCGATATTCAACGCTCTGAGGGCTTGGCCCCCCTTGTGTCGTCCCGATTCATCAGATTCCAGTTAGACAACATTACCTCGGTGGCTTACATAAACCATCAGGAGGGAACGAGAAGCTCCCTAGCCATGAGGGAAGTATCTCGGATTCTGGAATGGGCAGAGAACCACAATTGTTTGCTCTCAGCGATCCACATTCTGGGTGTGGACAACTGGGAAACAGATTTTCTCAGCAGGCAATAGTTTCATCCAGGGGAATGGTCTCTCCATCCCGAGTTGTTAGCGGAGATCTGCAACAGATGGGGGACACCGGAGATAGACCTCATGGCGTCTAGACTCAACTTCAAGCTTCCCAGATACGGGTCGCGGTCCAGGGATCCCCAGGCAGAGCTGATAGATACCTTAGAGGTGCCCTGGGTGTTCAACCTACTTTAGGTTTTTCCACCGTTGCCACTTCTACCTTGAGTAATGGCCCGCATCAAGTATGAGCAAGCTTCGGCTATTCTGATTGCTCTGTTGTGGCCGCGGATGATGTGGTTTGCGGATCTGGTGGGGATGTCATCGTCTCCTCCATGGAGATTACCCTGTCGCAGAGATCTGTTGATTCAGGGACCCCTTTCTACACCAAATCTCGATTCTATGAGGCTGACTGCGTGGAGATTGAGCGCCTAGTCTTAGCCAAGAGAGGATTTTCGGAGAGAGTGATTGATACTCTCATTCAGGCCAGGAAGCCGGTCACTCGTCGCATCTATCATAAGGTGTGGAGGACCTACTTGTCCTGGTGTGAGGAACGTGGATATCCCTGGCACAAGGTAAGGGTATCCAGGATTCTGGCTTTTCTCCAGGACGGACTGGATAAGGGTCTTGCCCCCAGTTCCTTAAAGGGACAGATTTCGGCTTTATCTGTACTGTTACACAAGAAGCTAGTGGAGCTTCCTGATATTCAGTCCTTTGTTCGTGCTCTGTCTAGGATCAGACCTGTCTTTAGGAATTCTGCTCCTCCTTGGAGCTTAAACTTGGTTCTTAAGATTTTGCAGTGGGCTCAGTTTGAGCCTATGCATTCGCTTGACATTAAAATTCTTTCCTGGAAGGTCCTTTTTCTACTGGCTATTGCATCTGCTCGCAGAGTCTCTGAGTTAGCGGCCTTGCAATGTGAGCCTCCTTACCTGGTTTTTCATGCTGATAAGGCTGTTCTTCGCACTGGTTTGGGTTTTTCTTCCCAAGGTAGTGTCGAATCATAACATCACTACCTAATATCATGAAACTAAACTAAACTAAAAACAAGCCAACAGTCACTTCTCTGTTTCCTGGCCGATAGCAGGAAACGTCGGCATCAGGTGGCTGAAGTGACTGACCGGCAATATACAAAATATTTAGAGCAAACGCGTTTCGGCTATGACCTAGCCTTTCTCAATGCTATATTTTGCTGATAGTTAGTGAACCCGAGGCTGCCGGGTGCGCGGACTTTTAAACCCATTCTCAGACCGAGAGTTAGCCAATTGGATGAGTCTTTGAGAAGACGCCTTCTTAGTATCCAATGGTTACGCTGGGTGGGAGACACCTACACACCTGATTGGACTATATGGCTGAGAAGTGTATTAGGTATGTCGCGCATGCGTGTTACTCCACTAATAGCATCTATAGAGAATCACTTGTATGACAACTGCTATATTTCCAAACAATATATATCTATGTTAATTGAACAAATAAGTATCGTATTCCAACGTAAACCATTCAAAACCCAAACTTAAACAATATTATACTCAAACGATTCCAGTATAGCGATTATTATGTACCCAAGCTTAGGTAGTGCTATACCGTTATAAAGTTTTTACAGCACTAATAACAGCCACAATACTATTGTTAGCCATATGTTAAACCAAATAATGCTAAACATTGTACATTAAAAGCTTTATTCTGATGATAAAGAATTATCACTTAAATATCTGGCCAAACTTAAGTATATTGGGTTACATACTTGGTTATAATAATTCCCACAAAAAATATAATATTTCTTGGAATTTATGTGGGTATGATCCAATTTATAACCTCCATATATAGCGATAGTAATTAGTGTGAAAAGTGAGTTTTTAGGCTTAATCCTCACTAGTTTATCACCAAATGTCTGCTTAGTAATGTACAGGTGACGCAATGGTATTACGTCTAAGGTTACAATATTGGTTTTCAATTCCGCTATCAATGGCATTAATATGATACTTGGGAAACCACAGACTTAGAATCCTACGGTAAATATCTTTTAATAATTATTGATTATTTACATTGTGGTTCTAAAAGAAAAAGTTTACTTAGATATATATTTTCTTTCTGGGTCCCAATCTATACATACATGATATTGACCAGATATCCTAGATCTTGAGGATCCTGGTCAGGCATATACTATACACAGACTGGGACCAGCAAGCAGTGCTATAACATTCCATACAAGAAGTGATCTCTTGCTGCTATACATCTCATCAGATATATACCCAGTAATTGTTGTATTCATTCATACCATGAGGCATGACGGTATTTAAATTGAAAACCCATTTGGTTTCCAACTGTAACAATTTATCCTCAGTGTTACCTCCTCTTATTCCGGGCTTCAATTTCTCTAGACCCCAACATTTTAGGGCATTAGGTTTCCCATTATGACATTGTAAGAAATGCCTAGCGACACTGGTAATTTGTTTAGATTTGTCTACATCTCTTTGAGCTGTTCTAATATTACTTAGGTGTTCAGTTATACGTGTACACATACTCCTTGTTGTCATTCCTATGTAATATAGATTGCAGCTACAGGATATACAGTAGATAACATTTGTACTTTGACAATTTATATGTTGTTTGATATTACAGGTTCTTCCAAATCTATCCACTATTTTTTGTTTTTTAACCATGTGTTGGCATACTGAACAGTGTCCACATGCTATGGAGCCCTCATATATAGGTAATTTCTTAGCATTTCTATCATAATGGCTTGTAACCAGTGTATCCTTGATATTTCTAGCACGTCTGTATGTCACTAGTGGCTTCTCTGTTATTAAGGGTTTTAATAGATCATCCCTAGTTAGGACATGCCAATGTTTAGTCAGGATCTCAATGATTTGATCACTTTGTGCGGAATAAGTGGTAATACATCTTAAGGGGGTATTTTTCTCCTTAATTTTAGGGGTGAGTAATTCTGCTCTATCTTTAAGTAATGCTCTGTTATATGCTCTGGCAAGCAATTTTTTTGAATAGCCTCTTTCCAGTAACCTTTGTCTTAGTTCTCTAGCAGCTATTTTAAAATTCTCAATGGTGCTACAATTTCTCCTTAAGCGTATATATTCGCCCATCGGTAGTCCTCTAATAGTAGCAGGATGATGATGACTGCTTGCATGCAAAATATTATTAGTGGACGTGGGTTTCCTATATGCTTCTGTCACAATTGAATTGTCAGTTTTTTCAATTGTGAGATCCAAAAACTCTACTTTAGACTTTTGTATATTGGATGTAAGATATAGTCCACCACAATGTAAATAATCAATAATTATTAAAAGATATTTACCGTAGGATTCTAAGTCTGTGGTTTCCCAAGTATCATATTAATGCCATTGATAGCGGAATTGAAAACCAATATTGTAACCTTAGACGTAATACCATTGCGTCACCTGTACATTACTAAGCAGACATTTGGTGATAAACTAGTGAGGATTAAGCCTAAAAACTCACTTTTCACACTAATTACTATCGCTATATATGGAGGTTATAAATTGGATCATACCCACATAAATTCCAAGAAATATTATATTTTTTGTGGGAATTATTATAACCAAGTATGTAACCCAATATACTTAAGTTTGGCCAGATATTTAAGTGATAATTCTTTATCATCAGAATAAAGCTTTTAATGTACAATGTTTAGCATTATTTGGTTTAACATATGGCTAACAATAGTATTGTGGCTGTTATTAGTGCTGTAAAAACTTTATAACGGTATAGCACTACCTAAGCTTGGGTACATAATAATCGCTATACTGGAATCGTTTGAGTATAATATTGTTTAAGTTTGGGTTTTGAATGGTTTACGTTGGAATACGATACTTATTTGTTCAATTAACATAGATATATATTGTTTGGAAATATAGCAGTTGTCATACAAGTGATTCTCTATAGATGCTATTAGTGGAGTAACACGCATGCGCGACATACCTAATACACTTCTCAGCCATATAGTCCAATCAGGTGTGTAGGCGTCTCCCACCCAGCGTAACCATTGGATACTAAGAAGGCGTCTTCTCAAAGACTCACCCAATTGGCTAACTCTCGGTCTGAGAATGGGTTTAAAAGTCCGCGCACCCGGCAGCCTCGGGTTCACTAACTATCAGCAAAATATAGCATTGAGAAAGGCTAGGTCATAGCCGAAACGCGTTTGCTCTAAATATTTTGTATATTGCCGGTCAGTCACTTCAGCCACCTGATGCCGACGTTTCCTGCTATCGGCCAGGAAACAGAGAAGTGACTGTTGGCTTGTTTTTAGTTTAGTTTAGTTTCATGATATTAGGTAGTGGTTCTTGTGTAACGGTAGGGGTTGTTACCCCATATCTTTTAAACAAATAATTAAAGTATAGTTTTTTTAACTAACTTCATACCCATATAAGTAAGTATGAGTGCTATATAAACCCCTGTCTATCCTTTTTCTCTCTTTTGTTAACCAATTGTTTCCAAGGGGTAGCACCGGAATCGAATGATTCTTTTTCTTACTTAAAACCAGTGTAGTGCCAGTTTATCCCTATCCCCATGAATCATAACATCAGTCAGGAAATAGTAGTTCCTTCCTTGTGTCCTAACCCTTCTTCGCCAAAGGAAAGGTTGCTTTATAATTTGGATGTGGTTCAGGCTTTGAAGTTTTTCTTCATGCCACGAAGGACTTCAGACAGACTTCGTCTTTATTTGTTGTGTATTCAAGGAAGCGCAGGGGGTAGAAGGCCTCATCCACTTCACTGTCTTTTTGGTTGAGGAGCATTATCCGTTTGGCCTAAGACATAGCGGGACATAAGCCTCCTCAGAGGATTACGGCTCACTCAACTAGGGCTTTGGCCTCTTCTTGGGCCTTTAAGAACGAGGCTTCGATGGAGCAGATTTGTAAGGCGGCTACTTGGTCCTCTATACACACTTTTTTGCAAAATTTTACAAATTTTATGTTTTTGCGGAAGCAGCTTTTGGGAGAGGTTCTGCAGGCTATGGTGCCCTATGTTTAAGATCCGCCTCCTTTTACCCTCCCGTTTTTTTTATTCAGTGTCCTCTAGAGTTTGGGTATGTGTTTCCCTCAAGTAATGAATGGAGCTGTGGACTCTCCTCCCATTAAAATGGAAAGCATAAATTATGCTTACCTGATAATTTAATTTCCATCTGTGGGAGGAGTATCCACGGCTCTCGCCTGTTTCTCCGGTGGGCGGACCTACATTTTATTCTTCTGTCACCATTTATACCCTGATATTTCTCCTACTGTTCCTTGTTCCCTTGGCAGAATGACGGGGGAATGAGAGAAGTGGGGGAGGTATTTAAGCCTTTGGCTGGGGTGTGTCTGCCTCCTCCTTGTGGCCAGGTTCTTAATTCCCGCAAGTAATGAATGAAGCTGTGGACTCTCCTCCCACAGATGGAAATGAAATTATCAGGTAAGCATAATTTATGTTTTTCATTGTCTTTTTATTATGCCCTTGTTATTATACAGTTCTACTGTATTTAAAGGGACAGTCTACAATAGCATTTTTATTGTTTTAAAAGATAGATCATCCCTTTTTTTAATGATATGCATAACTAACACTTTTCTTTCCAATGGCATGGAGAGTCCACGAATCCATTCAATTACTAGTGGGAATTAAACTCCTAGCCACCAGGGGGAAGCAAAAAACACCAGAGCTGTTAAATATCACTCCCACTTCCCATAACTCCCAGTCATTATTTGCTTCGTAACATCGTAGGGGGTGTGTGTAGATGTGTCTGAAGAAAATCAACTATTTAATCCTTTAATGGGTACTTTTCCCTGCATGCAAGGATTGGGTATATGCTGTGTCCATGTCAATCTCTTTAGTGAGAGTAATGATGGCTTTTAGCAGTTAGACGACGGCGAGATAGTCCTTGCTTACCTTCCAGCACTTATGCTACTCCTATCTAGAAAACCAGGGTTGGTTACTCTGTCTTTCTTGTATCTACAGGTCCGTGGCAGAGGGTGTCTAAATCTATCAGACTTGAAGCCCCCTGTCTGCCCTACAACTGAACCGGTTCAAGAGTCTGGATGAAGTCGGCAGACCTGACCTTGCTTATATCTATTGCACAGCAGAGGCCCTGGAGAGGGTAAGTCCTTTATTGTTTTCCCCTTAATGGGGGACTCTATAAGGGACTCAGTGGCTGGTGACACAGGGATGTCTGAATCCTTCATAAGGGGGCTGCAAGTGGTGTGTATCCTGTGTTCAGGATATCTATTAGGCTAACAAAGTATGGAGTCCTTGCTCCTGGAGTCTAGCGTGAAGCGTTGCTGTAATGACTCCGCTGCTGGATTAGCTGAATGACGGCTTTTTTCTGAGCGTCGTTGGTGGGATCTCCCTTTCATGCTCTGAAGCAGGACATCTAACAGAGCCCTCAACTTTATTTTTCTTGAGGGGTGAGTCTTTGTGGGACCATATGGCATGGCCGAATGTCAGGGGTTTTTGGTCCGGTGAAGGTAGGGTTACTTTTCCCGTCGTAGGTTGTTTGGCACGATCTTGCTTTAATTAATAATAGCTAGTCTGGGACCTCAAGCATATTGATATCTCAACCTGCTATTCTCAGCCGCAGACTGTGTTCTTTTTTATAAAGCAGCTCTTGCGGGCTATGGGAATATGGATGTTTTTATGTTCACTAAGCTCCATAGGGGATATATTTACACTTTATGTGTGTGTTTATTTCTGCTCAAGTTTTTGACCAAGCTTGTTTTTCCCCTTGATACCTATTGATTCACTGGTATTGCCTGCCATCTAGTAGCAGTTTTTACATATTTCATCTAAAGTTAATGAAATATTTTGTTCTATATTGTGGATATTTTGATTGATATGCTGGTCATACATTTATTTTATGTTTTTTATCTTTTATTTCCTGGGGACTTTATTTATTTTTTCTTATATATTTTAATTAAGTCCGTCTGGATACTTCAGGTGCTGTAGATTTAAAAAAAAAAAAATATGCATATGTCTGCATCTATTTGTATTATGTTTTCATATTTTCTATATATGAATTCGATATATTTTCATCTCTGATATCTAGATGATTTCGGCTTATGCCAATTGTCCTATTTTTCATTTAATTTATTCTTATTGATATTAAGAATCTAAGTTGTTATATAGTTTCCTATATAGGTTTCTATTATTTGTTCTTTTTCCTTTTGAGGAGATTTTGTTTGTTGCATCTGATCCCTCTTCATTCTCTTCTAGAATGTTTTTCAGCTGTGACCTTGGTGTATCCATCATCTTTCATTCAAGATGATTATGTGAGAAAGAAGAGGTTTCCGATCTATCTTGGTTCTACCAAGCCTCTGAAGTCTTCCTCTGAGGGAAGATCGGCATAGAGCCCCCCCCCCCCCCAAATCCAGTCATGGATCGAGTGGGGACGGGCTTCCTTCTTTCATCAGGCATGGATCAAGATGTCCTAGATACCTAGGAGGGGTCAGTAGTTACCCAGGGATACAGAATGGGATCGGATCTAGTCCTTCTAGAGACAGATTTCTCCTGTCAAGATTATCTGCTGACAGGATACAGTGAAAGGTATTTCTAATCTGTGTATAGGATCTCGCTTTTCTGCGAGTGATTGTTCCAGTTACTCTGGTGGAGCTAGCTCGAGGATTCTATGTCATTCTATTTGTGGTTCCCAAGAAAGAGGGAACTTTTCAATTCTTTTTAGACCTTGTGTCAACATTTATTTTTATATATTTTTTTCTCTTCGAGGTTCTGTCCTTCAAGAGGGCACTCTAGGGCACTCTAAGGGTCAGTAATCTGTCTGGCATAGTTTAGTGGCTAGCACACCTGGCTAGGAAACAGATCAAGGGGTCTTGGGGTCAACTAGAAGCTTCTACTTCCTTTCTACATGACTTCCATCAACCTGAGGGTCGCATATTTGTTTCGATCCACTAGGAACATGTTCCATACTGCGATTTGCCCTTTTTTAGACAAACTTTTCCAATGGTAGTCCTATTTTTCGGCATAGCCTCCCCCTTTGAATCTTACAAGGCTTCTAGGAGCTTTTTTGACAGTGGCCAGATTTCTTGGAATGCGGTGGCTCCGTGACTGGACGATATCCCCGTTCTCACAGGTGGAAGGTGAATCTGGGAAGGAGTTCCTTGGTGCAAAATACCAAGGTATTTTTTGGGGGACGATCATAGACTCGATCTCCATGAAGTTTTCTTGACTGAGGTCAGAAAATCCAAACTTCTTACTGTCTATCTTTCTTTTCAGTCCTCTATTCGTCCATCCATGGCAATGTGTATGGGAGTATTTGGTCTCATGGTGGCTTCCATGGACATTATTGCGTTTGTTCTTTTCCATCTGAGATCTCTGCAGTGATGCATACTCCATGGACGTCAGTCTTTCGGGCTGGGGTACAGTTCTGGGAGAGACTTTGGACTTGTGAGTTTTTCACGATATATATCTAGAGTTGGGAGCATTCTTTTATGCACTCATAGCTTGACCTCAACTGAGTTTGGTCCGGTTTATCAGATTCCTATCGGACTTTTTTACTTTGGTGGCGTATATCTACCTCCAGGGAGAAAAACTGAGTCTTAGCTATGAATGAAGTGTCTCATATTCTTCAGAGGGCGAAGTCTCTCAATTGTCTCTTTTCTGCCATCATCATCCCAGGGGTAGTCTTCTGGGAAGCAGAATTCTGAGCAGATAGACTTTTCTTTAGGAGAGTGGCAAACTTCCAAAATTATGGATCTATATCAAGAGATCCACAAGTTGCTCTGGTCTACGCACTGGCAGTTCCTTGGGACTTCTGTCTCTTTTGCCTGTTTCCTCTGTTTGTCCTTTCCTCTCAGATAGCTCGTTTCAAGCAGGAGCAGGCGTCGGTGATCCTAATCGCCACAACTTGGCCTCGCAGAATCTGGTTTGCAGTCTTGGTAAGGTTGTCAGTTACTCCCCTTTTAGAGGTTGAAACTGAGTAAGGACCTTCTACTTCAGGGTCCTTTTTCTCCCTCCAGACTTAGATTCTCTGAAGCTGACTGCTTGGAGAGTGAATTCCTAGTCTTATTTGGACAAGGTTTTTCAGAGAGGGTTATTGATTCCAGGCTTCAGGTTCGCAAGCCGGTAATTTGCTAGCCATACCATAAGGTGTGACGTATATACATTTTTTTGTGCAAATATAGGGTTTTCCTTTGGAAGTCTGTTGAGGGTTCCCAACATTACGTCCTTTCTTCAGGAGGGCCTGATAATGGGCTTGTCAGTCAGTACTCTGAGGGTCAGACTTCTGCTCTTTCGATTCTTTTCTAAATCGTCCGGCAGACTTGTCAGTTATTTAATCCTTGGTTCAGGCTTTGGTCAGAATCAGGCCTGTGTTTAATCCAGTTGCCTTTCCATGGTCTCTTTCTCCTGTTTCTTAGAGTCTCACAGCAGGCCCCGTTGGAGCCTATGCTCTATGTTGATATTAAACCTTTGTCTTGGAAAGTTTTCTTTCTTCTGCCTATTTTTTCTGATCATAGAGTCTCAGCGCTTTAGGTTCTGCAGTGTGATTCGCCTTTCCTTGTTTTTCACGTGGATAAGGCAGTCCTTCGTACCGGATTGGGTTTTCTTCCTAAGGGGTATCGGACCGCATTTTTATTCAGGAAATTGTCTTTCTTTCGTTCTGTTCTAACCCTTCTTCTCAGAAGGAACGTTTGGTGCACAACCTTGATGTTGTGCGTGCCCTGAGGTTTTATCTGCAGGCATCTGGAGAGTTTCGGCATCTAGTAATCTCTGATATACGGAAGGACCGAAAGGTCACTTCTTTTTCTCTTCTTTTTGGCGAAGAAGTGTTAATCAGTTAGCTTATGGGACAGCTGGACATCAGCCTACCAATAGATTCACGGCTCATTCCACTTGGGCTGTCTCTTCTTTCTGGGCCTTTAAAAATGAGGCCTCTGTGGAACGGAAATGCAAGGCGGCCACTTGGTCCTCGTTGCATTTTTGTTCAAAATTTTTCAAGTTTAATGTTTTTTTTGCTTCGGATGAGGTTCTTTTTAAGAGGGAAGTCTTCAAGTGGTGGGTGGTGCCTTCTGTTTAGGTCCGCCTGTCTTGTTCTCCCTCCCTTCCATTCTGTGTCCTCTAGCTTGGCTATTGGTTCCCACTAGTAATTGAATGGATTTGTGGACTCGCCATGCCATTGGAAAGAAAACAAAATGTATGCTTACCTGATAAATTCTTTTCTTTCCTGGCATGGATAGTCCACGACCCACCCTTGATTTATTTCCAAGTCGGCGGTTGTCTGTTTTAAATATCAGGCACCTCTATATCCTTGTGTCATCTTCTCTGTCCATGTTCCTTCGGTTGAATGACTGGGAATTATGGGAAGTGGGAGTGATACTTAACAGCTCTGCTGGAGTGTTCTTTGCCTCCCCCTGGTGGCCAGGAGTTGCATTCCCATTAGTAATTGAATGGATTTGTGGACTCTCCATGCCAGGAAAGAAAATAATTAATCAGATAAGCATAAATTTAGTTTTTTACCTCTGTGATTACCTTGTATCTAAGCATCTTCTGACAGCCCCCTGATCACATGACTTTGTATTTATTATCTATTAACTTGCAGTTAGTACTGTGTTGTGCTAAATCTTTCTTGGGTGTGAACACATTGTTATCTATATGGCCCACATGAAGTTGCAGTCTCCTGTTGTGAAAAGCAAATACAAAAGCATGTGTTTAAGAGGCTGTCAATAGAGCATTTGAAACAGGTTTAAATGTTATAAAGTATATTAATCTAACAATGTTGGTTGTGCAAGGCTGGGGAATGGGTAGTAAATGTATCTATCTTTTCAAACAATAACAATTTTAATGTAGACTGTCCCTTTTAGGTTTAAAACTTTTCATGATTTAGATAAAGCAAGCAATCTAAAAAAAACTTTCCAATATATTTCCATTATCAAAATGTGCATTTTCTGAAGCTCCTACTAAGCAAGTGCAAAAGTGCACAGTACATACGTATATTTTTTATGATTGGCTGATGGCTGTCACATGATACAGGGGAGGCAAAATTGGATTAACCTTGAAATTTGCTAGAAAATATTCTTCTGCTCATTTCAAATTTAAATGATGTGCTATTGTCTTTGTTATTGTGTATTTGTCAGTTCATTTCTACTGTATTTAGGGGATAGTAAACACCTTTAGATTTATTAGTTGTGCATAATAAAACTACTTTGCAGAATACTTTCATTATTTAATTTGCCCCCTTTCCATGTAACTTTGCTCTGATGTATTTTTTTAAAGATTTTTTTTTTTAATTCTCAGAGCTGTAAAATGCATCCTGCTGACTTCTCAAGGCTAGACCTGCTCCACATACTACCCTAACTGGCTTTAACTGATAACTGCAAAACAATTCATTTTATACAAAAGTAACAACCATAGCTAGCTTTGTTGTCTGCAGACTCAAGCCCAGATTTGCTAAACCAAATGAGGCGAATGGTGGGTGGCCATTGAAAAACAAATGCAGCAAACAAGAACTTTATTTTTTTAATTATTTATACTTGTATGATATAATTTTTATAGCAAGACAATTGCAAGGTGTTTAATGACCCTTTTAAGTACAGCTAAGAGGCAAGAACTTCATTATTTTAAATTGCACATATGAAATATCTGCGCTATATTGGGACAGTAAAGTCAAAATGTAAATGTTCATGATTCAGATAACATGCAAATTTGAACAACTTTCCAATTTACTTCTATTATCATATTATCATGTTGCTTAGTTATCTTGCTATCCTTTGTTAAAGAGTAGTCCTATGTGAGCTCAGGAGCCACTTGTGTCTTTAGTCATCTGACAGCAGTGTTTGAAGCAAAGTTTATAGCAATGTTATACATAGTTGCAAACTCGGCTGCCATAGAGTGTCTGTAGTATTCTATGGCAGCAGTGTTTGCAACAATGTATAACATTGCTATAAACTTTGCTTCAAACACTGCTGCCAGATGACTAAAGACACAAGCCGCTCCTGAGCTCACATAAGGACACGTGCAGGCTCCTGAGTTTACCAAAGTTTCTGTTTAAAGGGACACTGAACCCAAATTTGTTCTTTCATGATTCAGATAGAGCATGAAATTTTAAGCAACTTTCCAATTTACTCCTATTATCACATTTTCTTTATTCTTTTGGTATCTTTATTTAAAATGCAAGAATGTAAGTTTAGATGCTGGCCCATTTTTTGTTAACAACCTGGGTTGTCCTTGGTGATTGTGGGATACATTCATCCACCAATAAAAACGTGCTGTCCAGAGTACTGAACCAAAAAAAGCTTAGATGCCTTCTTTGATAAAATTATAATAGGAGTAAATTAGAAAGTTGCTTAAAATTGCATGCTCTATCTGAATCATGAAAGAAAAAAATTGTGTTCAGTGTCCCTTTAACAAAGGAAAACAAGAGAATTAAGCAAAATGGATAATATACGTAAATTTGAAAACTATATCAATCCATTTAACTGTAATTTTGACTTTACTGTCCCTTTAAATTATGGTAGTTGTAAAGGGACAGTCTACACCAGAATTGTTATTGTTTAAAAAGATTGATAATCCCTTTATTACCTATTCCCCAGTTTTTTAAAACCAACACTGTTATATAAATATACTTTTTTATACAACAATTGGAGGATTGGACAAACGACTGGGATCTAAAGTTTAACACAGCAAAGTGTAAAATAATGCATTTAGGGAAGAAAAATCCAAATGTTAATTACAGACTCAATGACACTTTACTGACTGTTACAGACGAGGAACAGGACTTGGGGAATTATTATTTCGGATGATTTAAAACTTAGTAAACAATGTAGTAATGCAGCGAGTAAGGCTAGCAGAATGCTTGGATGTATTGGTAGAGGTATTTGCAGCAGAAATAGTAAGGTTCTTATGCCACTTTATAGATCATTAGTTAGGCCTCATCTTGAGTATTGTGTGCAGTTCTGGAGGCCATATCTTCAGAAGGATATTAACAAACTTGAATCTGTGCAAAGGAGGGCTACCAAAATGGTACATGGTCTAAAAAATAAAACTTACCAGGATAGGCTCAATGACCTAAATATGTATAGCTTAGAGGAGAGAAGGGAAAGAGGTGATATGATAGCAACTTTCAAGTACATTAAAGGGTTTAGTAAAACTGAGGCTGTGGGTATTTTACATAAAATTGAAAATTCAAGAACAAGGGGTCATGAGCTCAAGCTAAAGGGTAGTAGATTCAGGAGTAATTTGAGGAAGCACTTCTTTACAGAAAGAGTGATTGATTTATGGAATAAACTTCCTCAAGAGGTAGTAGCAACAAACACTGTGGGGGACTTTAAAAATGCATGGGACAAGCATAGGGCTATCCTACGAACTAGATAAGTTTATACTGTTAGGTAAGGTCGGGCAGACTTGCTGGGCCTATGGCTCTTATCTGCCGTCAATATCTATGTTTCTATGTTTTTACCTCTGTGATTACCTTGTATCTAAGAATCTTCTGACGACTCCCTGATCACATGACTGTGACTATTTAAAATCTATTGAGTTGCATTTAGTACTGTGTTGTGCTAACTCTTAAATAACTCCCCGAACGTGAACCCATTGTTATCTATATGGCCCACATGAACTAGCAGTCTCCTGTTGTGAAAAGGCAGAAATTTAGAGGTTTAAATGTTATAAAGTATATTCATATAACTGTTGGCTGTGCAAAGCTGGGGAATGGGTAGTAAAGGCATTATCTAACTTTTTTAAACAATAACAATTTTGGTGTTGACTCTCCCCTTAAGTAATAGAGCTGCAGGAGTTGTCAGTAGCAACCAGTGAACAATTAGTATGTTCGCAAGTGATACAAATGCATTAGCGTCCATTTTAATTGCTCTACTGGAAGGAAGTAGTATATTTAGTGTTGGTAAACTTATACCCTCAGACTTCTGGGAGGTACTTTTTCTTGCTCAGTTGGTCAGATGCCATCTACACTGATAATTCTCAACTATGAATCTGGTCATTCTTATTCTTTAATCTATTACATCATTGCCTATTGTGCTGCAGGTTCTGAAGTGGAATTTCACAACTCCTCGTGATGAATACATTGAGCAACTCAAAACACAAATGTCTACTTGTATGGCAAAATGGCTACAGGATGAGCTCTTCCATGCAGATTTCCAGCATCACTTAAAGGGATTAGCTGCGATGGCCGAGGTGAGCAGATCTTACCAAGAACTTGTGTGACCCAAATATTTCCAATTCTTCCATATCTGTATATCCATCCCATTTTGCAGTATTTTGTCATAGCTCATTGAGTTATGGTACATAAATCTAAAAGAGTAAATATCAGTCTTTTGGTTTCTAAACAAGTGTCCTGCATACAGCTGCTTCAGAATAAGACGGACAGCCCAGCATACTAGACTTCTCATCAAGGGAACACACCTTTAATTCTATCATCTGTCTACATTTGAACACAAACACACCTTTAATTCTATCATCTGTCTACATTTGAACACAAACACACCTTTAATTCTATCATCTGTCTACATTTGAACACACACACCTTTAATTCTATCAGCTGTCTACATTTGAACACAAACACACCTTTAATTCTATCAGCTGTCTACATTTGAACACAAACACACCTTTAATTCTATCATCTGTCTACATTTGAACACACACACACCTTTAATTCTATCAGCTGTCTACATTTGAACACAAATACACCTTTATTTCTATCAGCTGTCTACATTTGAACACAAATACACCTTTATTTCTATCAGCTGTCTACATTTGAACACAAATACACCTTTATTTCTATCAGCTGTCTACATGTGAACACAAATACACCTTTAATTCTATCAGCTGTCTACATGTGAACACCTTTTCCTTAATCAACAAGCATAGTGCAAAAAAATCACTTGTGGGTGATTGCTGTCCATGACAGTTTGTAGCAAGTGCTAATATACTATGACTTCCATAACTTTGTAAAGATACAGACAGGGGATACAAGATAAGTCCCCCTTTTGTTTAAGATCAAATTAAGCTAGTTCTGAAATTTTTCCCCAGCCCCTTTCAGGTGGTGTCCCAGCTTAACCTCATCAACAGTGCTAAACTGAAAGCTTCTAAGTAAGTTTTTAAAAGGTTTTATACTGGATTTTGTATCAGTATTTGTGCATATTCTTCTTTATAGTGGTGTCTATTACATGCAGTTATATGAAAATTGGTGGTCACTGCCCCTTTAAGGATAAACATGCTACATTTCATAATTGGCTTTTAAGAGATAACTGCAAAACAGTGCATCTTATACTAACATTATTACCGTGGCTAGCCTTGTTGTCTGCTAACTGAAGCCCAGAGTGGCTCCTCCCAAATAAGGCAAATGGTGGATGGAGTTTGGCTATTTAAAATCAATTGCAGTAAAATGGATGTACTTTATAAAAAAAAGTTAAGACTTGATTTGCTATGTAGTTCCATAGCAACACAACCACAATATTTGTAATTACACTGTATTTACTGTCCCTTTACAGTGTACTCCATAGAAAATGTTGCCAGACGGGTGGCATTGTGAAGTAGCCGGGTTGTGTAATATTTTCAAATATGATACAATTTTCTGCTATTCAAAGCACACATTAATTGCATAAATGAACATAAATGTATTTAATGATAATTTGTGCAATACATATTGAACATTTTTTCATTTTAGCTTAAGGTGATGGTAATTGACAAGACTTTCAGTCATCAAAAGTGCTAAACTTACCCTTTCTGTGCCCTTGCCTCCTGACTAAATTCAGCAGGCCCATACTATACTGTATGCTAGAACGGCTATTGGTTTGTAGGTTTTTTTAATTGCTTAGATTTATCATCACTTTAATCGTGGCTAAAATTTTAGCCGGGTGGTGCTGGGGAGAAATTGCCTTTTTTGTGTTGGAGAATGGTCTCAATATTTTGTCTTGGTCTGACCTATTTTTCCATAAGTTTACATATATACTTTTTGTTCTATAATACCTAACACTGTGCAGGGTGTGAATGATGTTAGAACAGAAACACTTTGTTTTACAGTGGTCAAACGCCACCTTAACTTATTTGGTGGAGCCTATCTGGCCTTGACTCTGGAGATGAGGGCCTGTTACTATCGTTATCTCTATTGTTTGGTGTCAGCAGGCAAGATAAGATATCAAACTGCAAATTGAGGAGAGAGATGGCAAGATTAGTCTTGTGAAGTCTGCCATATGCTCTTTCAGTTTTCAGGGCTGGAAAATGCAGTTTTCAGACTTCAAGAATGAGGGTAATTTACCATACATAATTGAGCATTTTAAGCATTAGTTTCAATGTGTTTACTGTCCCTTTTAATCCTTAGCACTGTCTAACCGGTATGAACGTTAAAGCAAAAAAGAAAATACTGTTAAATGCAGTCAATAGTGCAATAATAAAATGCTCTGTTTCATCCCTGCAGAGCAGCAATGCACTTCTGGGAGTATCTGAACACATTTGGTTAGCCAATGACATAACAGGTGTGTGTGTGTAGCCGCCAATACCCAGCTAGCTTCCTGTAGTGCATTGCTGCTGCTAAGCACATATTCTTTCGTATAATGATGATAGTCCATAGGGCTCCAGAACATGTGGGATACAACTCCCGCCAGTAGGAGGAGGCCAAGAACCCACATGAGATCTTAAATTCCCTCTCATCTCTCCTCAGTTTTTGTTCTTGGCCTCACAGGAGAAGTTTGAAAATGTAGATGTTTAAGCTACTTGCTTATGTATTCATGTTTGGGAGCTTGGACCAATGTGAGACCCTTATCTCTGGGACATATCATTTACAAAGAGATTTTACAGCAGCTCCCCTTGTGGGATACAGTTATTTCCTTCAGATATCCTCTGCGGTACACGTACCAGCACTGGATGTACTCTCTACTGGATACTGCTGCACCTTGGTGCCTGGTGACTGGTAAGCCGGTGGCTTACCACTGCACAGACATGGCTCTCCTGCTGAAACACTTTTTTCTATTTTTAGGTACCTAGCTACCCTATCTCACTCTGGGGGACATACGTAGAGTACTGACAACCCTTTTAACCCTTGGCAGCCCTGGGGACCCCTGTTTTTTCACCATTTAAAAAATAAATAAGTGACTGTCCTTTTAAAGGGACAGTCTACTACCGAATGGTAATTGTTTAAAAAGATAGATAATCCCTTTATTACTCATTCCCCTTTTTTGCATAACCAACACGGTTATATTAATGCACTTTTTACCTCTGTGATTACCTTGTATCTAAGTCTTTGCAGACTGCCCCCTTATTTCAGTTCTTTTGACAGACATGCATTTTAGCCAATCAGTGCCCTCTCATTTGTAACTTCACGGGTGTGGTCACAATGTTATCTGTATGGGACACATGAACTTACGCCCTCTAGTTGTGAAAAACTGCCAAATGCATTGAAATAAGGGGCGGCCTTCAAATATGAGCCTATCTAGGTTTAGCTTTCAACAAAGAATACCAAGGGAACAAAGCAAATTCGATGATAAAAGTGAATTGGAAAGTTGTTTAACCCTTTAACGCCTTTAGGACGTTGCATTTCGTCTGAATTTTGCTGGGCTTTAGCGTCGAAGGACGAAATGCAATGTCCTATCCGCTTGGCTTTCCTGAAGCCACTGGCGCTTCCCTGATAGGATTGCAGTCTGGAGGGCATGCCTAGCATCATAAGGACGCCCCCCTGACGCGATCCCATCTTTAAAATCTTGTGATCACGTGCACAATCGCAAGACAGTTGTTCCGATGTAGACAAGTTAACCCCGGCATGAAAGGGTTAAAATTGCATTCCCTATCTGAATCAGAATTTTGACTAGACTGTCCCTTTAAGACAAGTTAACTGCTCTTTTAAGTTGGGGTTTCATTATTAGAAATCCGGTTAGCTCTGCAGGAGTAATTTTATTTGCTGTGGCAGGTGTGTTTTTTTTTTTTTTTTTTTTTTTAGTGTTTGTGCACTTTTCTTTCAGTTCCTTTGGCCTCTCTGAGTTACTGGTAACACTCCGGGCGATAGCCCCACCCCCTCAGCTTGGCGCTCTTTCCTTCTCACTTCAGAGCTGCAGCTGAGAGGGAATACAGCAGGACATCTGACTGCACTGTTTAAGCAGTTTTCAGCCAGATCCTTGTTGAATTTTCCTTCTCTTAGAAGCAGAGTCCTCCTAGTTGAATCCTCTTGGGGAAACATCACATGATGGCTTAAGGGTTAGGTAACTTTCCTTAAAAGCTAAAGGTTAAGAGTTTAAATGCAGCTATGGCACCTTGCTTTAACCAGAAATAATGCAAAGGTGGCTTCCTTTTTTTCTAATGTATCCAGAACCTGGAGGGCATGGCAGTGTTTGTCCCTATACCTGTCTCAGAGCTGGTCCAAGGTTTTTACTCGAGAAAGGAAAGGACTTTCAGACCATCTTAGACTTGAAAACTCTAAACAAAATCCTAAGGGTACCTACTTTCAAGATGATAACAATTAGCAAATTTTTACCATTAATCCAACAGGGTCGATTCATGCCTATTATAGACCTTAAGCATGCATATCTGCGCATCTCTATCCACAAGGATCACCATCAGTTACTTAAGTTTGCATTCCTAGACAATCCCCATCAGTTGTCGTGAATACAGCTCCTCACACTTTATAAAGGTGCTAGGAACGTTGTTGGTGGTGCTCAGAGCACAGGGGATCTAAATTGCCGCTTATTTGGATGTTATCTTAGTGCACGCTTTTTTCCTGCCTCCGGCTATTGCTCTTACCCAAAAGTTGCTATCTTTCCTCCAAGACTATTGTTGTAGAATCAATGTTCCAAAGAACGCTTTATCTCCTAGCATACGAGGGTGTCCTTTCTAGGAGTCATCATAGATTCTGTCCCAATGCGTCTATTCCTGACTGAGTCACTCAGAATAAAACTTCAGAAGGCTTGTCTGTCCCTGCAACATACTACATTTCCATCAGTAGCCCTATGCATGGAGGTAGTGGGTCTAATGGTTGCGGCTTTGGACGCTGTTCCCTTTGCCCACTTCCACTTGCAACCCCTTCAACTGTCTAAACATAATAAGTGGTCAAAGAATTATCTAGAACAGCAGATTGCTCTGGACTTGTCCGTCAGACATTCTCTCTCTTGATGGATTCAAGGTCCTTCTTTGACCCTTGGGGTGTTCTTTCTTTACCCATTTTGGGCTTCAGACTTTTGTCCAGGTGCTAGTCGGAATTAGGCCAGTTGTGAGGCTTATTTCTCTGCTCTAGAACTTTAAAACTTAAAACTTCAATGTTCTGACTACATCAAAATTATTATCTTTAATCTATTAAGGAACTTGACAATCTTCCAGCTTGCTGGGACTCGTAAAGGGCAGAAGGCTACTACTGTAGTTTTGGCCTCTTGGCTCAAACGGGTAATCCACAAGGCCATCTTGGCAGCAAAAAATGTGCCCCCTAAACGTAACACAGCACATTACACAAGATCAGTTGCAAGTTCCTGGACTTTCAAAATAATGAATCTTTGAAGCAGACTTGCAAAGCTGCAACATGGTCTGCTCTGCATACCTTTTTTAAATGTTACCACTTATTGATGTTTTTGCTTCTTCGCATGCAGCTTTTGGCAGGAAAGTCTTTCAGGCTGCAGTGTCTAATAAAACTGCTTTAAAATTGTCCCACCATTTTCATAACACAGACTTTTCTGCTTGGGTATTAACCCCACATGTTATGGATCCTTATGGACTATCATCATTATACGAAAGAAACCCTAATTTTTGCTTACCTGATAAATTCTCCTAATGATGATGGTTCATAGGCCCCACCCATTTACATTTTTGGGGTGACAGTTCTAATTTGCACCTCTATAGACCCTGATTTTGTCTTTTCCTTCCTATGTTTTCTATTCTCTGCACGGCTATGCGTTAAACTGATGAGAGATGGGAGGGAATTTAAAGGGACAGTCTAGTCCAAAAGAAACTTTCATTATTCTCATAGGGCATGTCATTTTAAACAATTTTCCAATTTTTCTTCTATCACCGGTTTTGCTTTGTTCTCTTGGTATTCTTAGTTAAAGCTAAACCTAGGAGGTTCACATGCTAATGTCTAAGCCCTTGAAGGCCGCCTCTTATTTCAGGCCATTTTGACAGTTTTTCCCCACTAGAGGGTATTAGTTCATGTGTTTCATATAGATAACACTGTACTCACGAACATGGATTTCCTAGGATCCAGCACTGATTGGCTAAAGTGCAAGTCTGTCAAAAGAACTGAAATGAGGGGGCAGTTTGCAGAGGCTTAGATACAAGATAATCACAGAGGTAAAAAGTATATTAATATAACCGTGTTGGTTATGTAAAACTAGGGAATGGGTAATAAAGGGATTATCTATCTTTTAAAACAACAAATATTCTGGTGTAGACTGTCCCTTTTAGCTCGTGTGTGGGTTCTTGGCCTCCTTCTAGTGGTGGAAATTATATCCCACATGTTATGGAGCCCTATGGGCTATCATCATTCCGAAAGAGAATCATTTATCGGGTAAGCATAAATAGTTTTTCAACAAATGATACCAAGAGATCAATGTAAAATTAGCACAAGTTAATGTGTCTTAAAATGATATGCTTCATCAAAATCATATATTTCTTTTAATTTTAACTTTCCTATCCCTTTGATACCACACAACACCACAATCCAATTGTATTGGTCATGTCAGGACTTGCTAATGGTGGCTTAAGGTTTCTGAAGGGTTCATGTGGAAAGTTAAAGGATTACTTTCTGTTATAATTTTTAAGCTAAAAAACTAACATATTAAAGTTAATAAACATTAATTAAAACCTACTGACCTATATTTTCTCCAAAACAAAGTTTCAAAACGTTCTAAAAGTTATATCTTTTATTCGCCGATGATGTCACGTTATCCTGCCCACTATTTTCAGCACTGCATGTTCAAAATACTTAAACCAATAACTCTGTGTTTAAAGCGCCATTTTGAAACCTAGGTACTGTAAACGGATTGGTACAGAGCAAAGGATACCCACGGAGTGGGTTTGGAAAACAATTAAATTTGCAGACAAGATTTCTGATATACGGTAGAGATATGTTAATGAAATGCTATTGATAAAAAGCGTATTTGGGGTAGTTAGTAACAGGCATAGAAAATATTTACTTACAGTGGCCCTTTAATAAAAAGAATGAGCCAGCAGTTAGTTGTGATATTCATGTGACATAACTGAATCAGTGTAGTAATGTACATAAATCTGTTGGGAGTTTATATTTAAAAAAAAATAAATTGCTTGTACTATTGTTCATTATCTTTCTCCCATAAATCCTGACTTTGTCTAATTTTCTCCGTTAGCATGTGGAGAGTGAGAAAGAAGGTATTATGAGCTGTCTGGACATAATTTTGAAGTGGCTCACTCTGCGTTTCTTTGACACGAATACTAGTGTTCTAATGAAGGTACTGGAGTTCCTGAAACTGGTCTTTACCATGCTTAGCCAGGAGGAATACCACATGACTGACCTAGAAGGAACCTCTTTCATCCCTTACCTGCTGCTAAAGGTGAGCTTTGCCAATGTATTTCTACTGTATCCAGACCATCCTGTTCTAGAAGCTGCTGGAGAATGATGAGTTGCACAAATGGAGTTGTGGTGCTGTGTACTGCAATGTCCAACAGAACCAGACTGGTGACAGAACCGAGTGCACAGGGGCCAGCTGACTCCATACAGCTTCCAAGACTAGAAAGAACTATGTTCACTGAAACTTTTCATCTCCTAGATAAAGTGTATAAAAAAAATTTAGAAAAATTACATGCCCGTATTTTTTAGAGCATGTCACACACACACACACACACACACACACACACACACACACACACACACACACACACATATATATATATATATATATATATATATATATATATATATATATATATATATATAAACAAATTTTGTATCTGTATTTAAAAATAATCAGGGAGACTGACCATCTCCCATTGGTTTAAGCACCCCACCCAAGCTCAGGTGTGCTCGTGACAGTGTAATGGAGTTGTGAATATTAAGCTAGGGAGTCTCATTCTATTACGAAGAGTAAAAGCAGGAATGATTCAGCCCTCTGTGGCAAAAGGACTGTAGTGTTAGGACCAGTCTATATTGGGGCACCTTGTAAGTGGTGACTGACTGGGCAAAATATGGCCATATTGTGTGACTAAGATCCCAATTTTATTTAAAAAGAATAGTTGTCCCTTGATGTTGTTTGCAGGCATTTTTTTGTAGCAGTTAAAAAAATATGTTGTGCTTTTGAAAATAGATGTACGCCGATACCTTTTTGTTTGTGTGTGTGTGTGTGTATATATATATATATATATATATATATATATATATATATATATATATATATATATATATATTTGTTATTTATTTTTTTACATTACTTGCCATAAAGTTGTTTAACCCCTGCAAAGGAGGTTAAGCACTGCAGCACCCAAGCTAAACATAGCTGGCGATTGGTGGGTTCTTGCAATCTAATTGGCTCACCAGATACTTCTTGCTGGAGAATTGTCTGGTGAATATTTTAATCTGTTCAAGATAAGCTAGAAACTGCTCAAATATTTTAAAGTAGTAAATCTGCTTAAATACATTTATTTAAAAATTGCTATTTCTTAAAGAAGACTGGAACCCCTTGATTTCTTTCATGTAATTAGCAAGAGTCCATGAGCTAGTGACGTATGGGATATACATTCCTACCAGGAGGGGCAAAGTTTCCCAAACCTCAAAATGCCTATAAATACACCCCTCACCACACCCACAAATCAGTTTTACAAACTTTGCCTCCTATGGAGGTGGTGAAGTAAGTTTGTGCTAGATTCTACGTTGATATGCGCTCCGCAGCAGGTTGGAGCCCGGTTTTCCTCTCAGCGTGCAGTGAATGTCAGAGGGATGTGAGGAGAGTATTGCCTATTTGAATTCAATGATCTCCTTCTACGGGGGCTATTTCATAGGTTCTCTGTTATCGGTCGTAGAGATTCATCTCTTACCTCCCTTTTCAGCTCGACGATATACTCTTATATATACCATTACCTCTACTGATTCTCGTTTCAGTACTGGTTTGGCTTTCTACTACATGTAGATGAGTGTCCTGGGGTAAGTAAGTCTTATTTTCTGTGACACTCTAAGCTATGGTTGGGCACTTTTATATAAAGTTCTAAATATATGTATTCAAACATTTATTTGCCTTGACTCAGGATGTTCAACGTTCCTTATTTCTTTCATGTAATTAGCAAGAGTCCATGAGCTAGTGACGTATGGGATATACATTCCTACCAGGAGGGGCAAAGTTTCCCAAACCTCAAAATGCCTATAAATACACCCCTCACCACACCCACAATTCAGTTTTACAAACTTTGCCTCCGATGGAGGTGGTGAAGTAAGTTTGTGCTAGATTCTACGTTGATATGCGCTCCGCAGCAAGTTGGAGCCCGGTTTTCCTCTCAGCGTGCAGTGAATGTCAGAGGGATGTGAGGAGAGTATTGCCTATTTGAATGCAGTGATCTCCTTCTAAGGGGTCTATTTCATAGGTTCTCTGTTATCGGTCGTAGAGATTCATCTCTTACCTCCCTTTTCAGATCGACGATATACTCTTATATATACCATTACCTCTGCTGATTCTCGTTTCAGTACTGGTTTGGCTATCTGCTATATGTAGATGAGTGTCCTGGGGTAAGTAAGTCTTATTTTCTGTGACACTCCTAGCTATGGTTGGGCACTTTGTTTATAAAGTTCTAAATATATGTATTCAAACATTTATTTGCCTTGACTCAGAATGTTCAACTTTCCTTATTTTCAGACAGTCAGTTTCATATTTGGGATAATGCATTTTAATGTAACATTTTTCTTACCTTAAAATTTGACTTTTTCCCTGTGGGCTGTTAGGCTCGCGGGGGCTGAAAATGCTTCATTTTATTGCGTCCTTCTTGGCGCAGACTTTTTTGGCACAAAAATTCTATTTCCGTTTCCGGCGTCATACGTGTCGCCGGAAGTTGCGTCATTTTTTGACGTTATTTTGCGCCAAAAATGTCGGCGTTCCGGATGTGGCGTCATTTTTGGCGCCAAAAAGCATTTAGGCGCCAAATAATGTGGGCGTCTTATTTGGCGCAAAAAAAAAAAAAAAAAAAATGGGCGTCACTTTTGTCTCCACATTATTTAAGTCTCATTTTTTATTGCTTCTGGTTGCTAGAAGCTTGTTCTTTGGCATTTTTTCCCATTCCTGAAACTGTCATTTAAGGAATTTGATCAATTTTGCTTTATATATATGTTGTTTTTTCTCTTACATATTGCAAGATGTCTCACGTTGCATCTGAGTCAGAAGATACTACAGGAAAATCGCTGTCAAGTGCTGAATCTACCAAAGCTAAGTGTATCTGCTGTAAACTTTTGGTAGCTATTCCTCCAGCTGTTGTTTGTATTGATTGTCATGACAAACTTGTTAAAGCAGATAATATTTCCTTTAGTAAAGTACCATTGCCTGTTGCAGTTCCTTCAACATCTAAGGTGCAGAATGTTCCTGATAATATAAGAGATTTTGTTTCTGAATCCATAAAGAAGGCTATGTCTGTTATTTCTCCTTCTAGTAAACGTAAAAAATCTTTTAAAACTTCTCTCCCTACAGATGAATTTTTAACTGAACATCATCATTCTGATTCTGATGATTCCTCTGGTTCAGAGGATTCTGTCTCAGAGGTTGATGCTGATAAATCTTCATATTTATTTAAAATGGAATTTATTCGTTCTTTACTTAAAGAAGTACTAATTGCTTTAGAAATAGAGGATTCTGGTCCTCTTGATACTAATTCTAAACGTTTAGATAAGGTATTTAAAGCTCCTGTGGTTATTCCAGAAGTTTTTCCTGTTCCTAATGCTATTTCTGCAGTAATTTCCAAAGAATGGGATAATTTGGGTAATTCATTTACTCCTTCTAAACGTTTTAAGCATTTATATCCTGTGCCGTCTGACAGATTAGAATTTTGGGACAAGATCCCTAAAGTTGATGGGGCTATTTCTACCCTTGCTAAACGTACTACTATTCCTACGTCAGATGGTACTTCGTTTAAGGATCCTCTAGATAGGAAAATTGAGTCCTTTCTAAGAAAAGCTTATCTGTGTTCAGGTAATCTTCTTAGACCTGCTATATCTTTGGCTGATGTTGCTGCAGCTTCAACTTTTTGGTTGGAAACTTTAGCGCAACAAGTAACACATCGTGATTCTCATGATATTATTATTCTTCTTCAGCATGCTAATAATTTTATCTGTGATGCCATTTTTGATATTATCAGAGTTGATGTCAGGTTTATATGTCTAGCTATTTTAGCTAGAAGAGCTTTATGGCTTAAAACTTGGAATGCTGATATGGCTTCTAAATCAACTTTACTTTCCATTTCTTTCCAGGGTAACAAATTATTTGGTTCTCAGTTGGATTCCATTATTTCAACTGTTACTGGTGGGAAAGGAACTTTTTTACCACAGAATAAAAAATCTAAAGGTAAAAACAGGGCTAATAATCGTTTTCGTTCCTTTCGTTTCAACAAAGAACAAAAGCCTGATCCTTCATCCTCAGGAGCAGTTTCAGTTTGGAGACCATCTCCAGTCTGGAATAAATCCAAGCCAGCTAGAAAGGCAAAGCCTGCTTCTAAGTCCACATGAAGGTGCGGCCCTCATTCCAGCTCAGCTGGTAGGGGGCAGGTTACGTTTTTTCAAGGAAATTTGGATCAATTCTGTTCACAATCTTTGGATTCAGAGCATTGTTTCAGAAGGGTACAGAATTGGTTTCAAGTTGAGACCTCCTGCAAAGAGATTTTTTCTTTCCCATGTCCCAGTAAATCCAGTAAAAGCTCAAGCATTTCTGAAATGTGTTTCAGATCTAGAGTTGACTGGAGTAATTATGCCAGTTCCAGTTCCGGAACAGGGGATGGGGTTTTATTCAAATCTCTTCATTGTACCAAAGAAGGAGAATTCTTTCAGACCAGTTCTGGATCTAAAAATATTGAATCGTTATGTAAGGATCCCAACTTTCAAGATGGTAACTGTAAGGACTATCTTACCTTTTGTTCAGCAAGGGAATTATATGTCCACAATAGATTTACAGGATGCATATCTGCATATTCCGATTCATCCAGATCATTATCAGTTCCTGAGATTCTCGTTTCTGGACAAGCATTACCAGTTTGTGGCTCTGCCGTTTGGCCTAGCTACAGCTCCAAGAATTTTTACAAAGGTTCTCGGTGCCCTGCTGTCTGTAATCAGAGAACAGGGTATTGTGGTATTTCCTTATTTGGACGATATCTTGGTACTTGCTCAGTCTTTACATTTAGCAGAATCTCATACGAATCGACTTGTGTTGTTTCTTCAAGATCATGGTTGGAGGATCAATTTACCAAAAAGTTCTTTGATTCCTCAGACAAGGGTAACCTTTCTGGGTTTCCAGATGGATTCAGTGTCCATGACTCTGTCTTTAACAGACAAGAGACGTCTAAAGTTGATTACAGCTTGTCGAAACCTTCAGTCACAACCATTCCCTTCGGTAGCCTTATCGTTTAATTCAGGGGGCTTCTTTTGTGCTTCCGACCTGGACTGTAATTTCAACAGATGCAAGTCTCACAGGTTGGGGAGCTGTGTGGGGATCTCTGACGGCACAAGGAGTTTGGGAATCTCAGGAGGTGAGATTACCGATCAATATTTTGGAACTCCGTGCAATTTTCAGAGCTCTTCAGTTTTGGCCTCTTCTGAAGAGAGAATCGTTCATTTGTTTTCAGACAGACAATGTCACAACTGTGGCATACATCAATCATCAAGGAGGGACTCACAGTCCTCTGGCTATGAAAGAAGTATTTCGAATTTTGGTTTGGGCGGAATCCAGCTCCTGTCTAATCTCTGCGGTTCATATCCCAGGTGTAGACAATTGGGAGGCGGATTATCTCAGTCGCCAAACGTTGCATCCTGGCGAATGGTCTCTTCACCCAGAGGTATTTCTTCAGATTGTTCAAATGTGGGAACTTCCAGAAATAGATCTGATGGCGTCCCATCTAAACAAGAAACTTCCCAGGTATCTGTCCAGATCCCGAGATCCTCAGGCGGAGGCAGTGGATGCATTATCACTTCCTTGGAAGTATCATCCTGCCTATATCTTTCCGCCTCTAGTTCTTCTTCCAAGAGTAATCTCCAAGATTCTGAAGGAATGCTCGTTTGTTCTGCTGGTAGCTCCGGCATGGCCTCACAGGTTTTGGTATGCGGATCTTGTCCGGATGGCCTCTTGCCAACCGTGGACTCTTCTGTTAAGACCAGACCTTCTGTCACAAGGTCCTTTTTTCCATCAGGATCTGAAATCCTTAAATTTAAAGGTATGGAGATTGAACGCTTGATTCTTGGTCAAAGAGGTTTCTCTGACTCTGTGATTAATACTATGTTACAGGCTCGTAAATCTGTATCTCGAGAGATATATTATAGAGTCTGGAAGACTTATTTTTCTTGGTGTCTTTCTCATCATTTTTCCTGGCATTCTTTTAGAATACCGAGAATTTTACAGTTCCTTCAGGATGGTTTAGATAAGGGTTTGTCCGCAAGTTCTTTGAAAGGACAAATCTCTGCTCTTTCTGTTCTTTTTCACAGAAAGATTGCTATTCTTCCTGATATTCATTGTTTTGTACAAGCTTTGGTTCGTATAAAACCTGTCATTAAGTCAATTTCTCCTCCTTGGAGTTTGAATTTGGTTCTGGGAGCTCTTCAAGCTCCTCCGTTTGAACCTATGCATTCATTGGACATTAAATTACTTTCTTGGAAAGTTTTGTTCCTTTTGGCCATCTCTTCTGCCAGAAGAGTTTCTGAATTATCTGCTCTTTCTTGTGAGTCTCCTTTTCTGATTTTTCATCAGGATAAGGCGGTGTTGCGAACTTCTTTTGAATTTTTACCTAAAGTTGTGAATTCCAACAACATTAGTAGAGAAATTGTGGTTCCTTCATTATGTCCTAATCCTAAGAATTCTAAGGAGAAATCGTTGCATTCTTTGGATGTTGTTAGAGCTTTGAAATATTATGTTGAAGCTACGAAATCTTTTCGTAAGACTTCTAGTCTATTTGTTATCTTTTCCGGTTCTAGAAAAGGCCAGAAAGCTTCTGCCATTTCTTTGGCATCTTGGTTGAAATCTTTAATTCATCTTGCCTATGTTGAGTCGGGTAAAACTCCGCCTCAGAGAATTACAGCTCATTCTACTAGGTCAGTTTCTACTTCCTGGGCGTTTAGGAATGAAGCTTCGGTTGACCAGATCTGCAAAGCAGCAACTTGGTCCTCTTTGCATACTTTTACTAAATTCTACCATTTTGATGTATTTTCTTCTTCTGAAGCAGTTTTTGGTAGAAAAGTACTTCAGGCAGCGGTTTCAGTTTGAATCTTCTGCTTATGTTTTTCGTTAAACTTTATTTTGGGTGTGGATTATTTTCAGCAGGAATTGGCTGTCTTTATTTTATCCCTCCCTCTCTAGTGACTCTTGTGTGGAAAGATCCACATCTTGGGTAGTCATTATCCCATACGTCACTAGCTCATGGACTCTTGCTAATTACATGAAAGAAAACATAATTTATGTAAGAACTAACATGATAAATTCATTTCTTTCATATTAGCAAGAGTCCATGAGGCCCGCCCTTTTTTTGTGGTGGTTATGATTTTGTATAAAGCACAATTATTCCAATTCCTTATTTTATATGCTTTCGCACTTTTTTATCACCCCACTTCTTGGCTATTCGTTAAACTGAATTGTGGGTGTGGTGAGGGGTGTATTTATAGGCATTTTGAGGTTTGGGAAACTTTGCCCCTCCTGGTAGGAATGTATATCCCATACGTCACTAGCTCATGGACTCTTGCTAATATGAAAGAAATGAATTTATCAGGTAAGTTCTTACATAAATTATGTTTTCAGACAGTCAGTTTCATATTTGGGATAATGCATATGAATAAATCAATTTTTTTCTTACCTTAAAATTTGACTTTTTTCCCTGTGGGCTGTTAGGCTCGCAGGGGCTGAAAATGCTTCATTTTATTGCGTCATTCTTGGCGCAGACTTTTTTGGCGCAAAATTTTTTTTCTGTTTCCGGCGTCATACATGTCGCCGGAAGTTGCGTCATTTTTGACGTTTTTTGCGCCAAAAGTGTTGGCGTTCCGGATGTGGCGTCATTTCTGGCGCCAAAAGCATTTAGGCGCCAAATAATGTGGGCGTCTTTTTTGACGCTAAAAAATATGGGAGTCACTATTGTCTCCACATTATTTAAGTCTCATTATTTATTGCTTCTGGTTGCTAGAAGCTTGTTCACTGGCATTTTTTTCCCATTCCTGAAACTGTCATTTAAGGAATTTGATCAATTTTGCTTTATATGTTGTTTTTTCTATTACATATTGCAAGATGTCCCAGATTGACACTGAGTCAAAAGATACTTCTGGAAAAACGCTGCCTGGTGCTGGCTCTACCAAAGTTAAGTGTATGTGCTGTAAACTTGTGGTATCTGTTCCTCCAGCTGTTGTTTGTAATGAATGTCATGACAAACTTGTTAATGCAGATAATATTTCCTTTAGTAATGTTACATTACCTGTTGCTGTTCCGTCAACATCTAATACTCAGTGTTCTTGTTAACATAAGAGATTTTGTTTCTAAATCCATTAAGAAGGCTATGTCTGTTATTCCTCCTTCTAGTAAACGTAAAAGGTCTTTTAAAACTTCTAATTTTTCAGATGAATTTTTAAATGAACATCATCATTCTGATTCTGATAATGGTTCCTCTGGTTCAGAGGATTCTGTCTCAGAGGTTGATGCTGATAAATCTTCATATTTATTCAAAATGGAATTTATTCGTTCTTTACTTAAAGAAGTCTTAATTGCATTAGAAATAGAGGATTCTGGTCCTCTTGATACTAAATCTAAACATTTAAATAAGGTTTTTAAATCTCCTGTAGTTATTCCAGAAGTTTTTCCTGTCCCTGATGCTATTTCTGAAGTAATCTCCAGGGAATGGAATAATTTGGGTAATTCATTTACTCCTTCTAAACGTTTTAAGCAATTATATCCTGTGCCATCTGACAGATTAGAATTTTGGGACAAAATCCCTAAAGTTGATGGGGCTGTCTCTACTCTTGCTAAATGTACTACTATTCCTAAGTCAGATAGTACTTCCTTTAAGGATCCTTTAGATAGGAAGATTGAATCCTTTCTAAGGAAAGCTTACTTATGTTCAGGTAATCTTCTTAGACCTGCTATATCTTTAGCGGATGTTGCTGCAGCTTCAACTTTTTGGTTAGAAGCTTTAGCGCAACAAGTAACAGATCATAATTCTCATAGCATTATTAATCTTCTTCAACATGCTAATAACTTTATTTGTGATGCCATCTTTGATATCATTAGAGTGGATGTCAGGTATATGTCTCTAGCTATTTTAGCTAGAAGAGCTTTATGGCTTAAAACTTGGAATGCTGATATGTCTTCTAAGTCAACTTTGCTTTCCCTTTCTTTCCAGGGTAATAAATTATTTGGTTCTCAGTTGGATTCTATTATCTCAACTGTTACTGGAGGGAAAGGAACTTTTTTACCACAGGATAAAAAATCTAAAGGTAAATTTAGGTCTAATAATCGTTTTTCGTTCCTTTCGTCACAATAAGGAACAAAAGCCTGATCCTTCACCCACAGGAGCGGTATCAGTTTGGAAACCATCTCCAGTCTGGAATAAATCCAAGCCTTTTAGAAAATCAAAGCCAGCTCCCAAGTCCACATGAAGGTGCGGCCCTCATTCCAGCCCAGCTGGTAGGGGGCAGATTACGATTTTTCAAAGAAATTTGGATCAATTCAATTCACAATCTTTGGATTCAAAACATTGTTTCAGAAGGGTACAGAATTGGCTTCAAGAGAAGGCCTCCTGCAAAGAGATTTTTTCTTTCCCGTGTCCCAGTAAATCCAGCGAAGGCTCAAGCATTTCTGAAATGTGTTTCAGATCTAGAGTTGGCTGGAGTAATTATGCCAGTTCCAGTTCTGGAACAGGGGCTGGGGTTTTATTCAAATCTCTTCATTGTACCAAAGAAGGAGAATTCCTTCAGACCAGTTCTGGATCTAAAAATATTGAATCGTTATGTAAGGATACCAACATTCAAAATGGTAACTATAAGGACTATCCTGCCTTTTGTTCAGCAAGGGCATTATATGTCCACAATAGATTTACAGGATGCATATCTGCATATTCCGATTCATCCAGATCACTATCAGTTTCTGAGATTCTCTTTCCTAGACAAGCATTACCAGTTTGTGGCTCTGCCGTTTGGCCTAGCAACAGCTCCAAGAATTTTTACAAAGGTTCTCGGTGCCCTTCTGTTTGTAATCAGAGAACAGGGTATTGTGGTATTTCCTTATTTGGACGATATCTTGGTACTTGCTCAGTCTTTACATTTAGCAGAATCTCATACGAATCGACTTGTGTTGTTTCTTCAAGATCATGGTTGGAGGATCAATTTACCGAAAAGTTCATTGATTCCTCAGACAAGGGTAACCTTTTTAGGTTTCCAGATAGATTCAGCGTCCATGACTTTGTCCCTGACAGACAAGAGACGTCTAAAATTGATCTCAGCTTGTCGAAACCTTCAATCACAATCATTCCCTTCGGTAGCCTTATGCATGGAAATTCTAGGTCTTATGACTGCTGCATCGGACACGATCCCCTTTGCTCGTTTTCACATGCGACCTCTTCAGCTCTGTATGCTGAACCAGTGGTGCAGGGATTACACAAAGATATCTCAACTAATATCTTTAAAACCGATTGTACGACTCTCTGACGTGGTGGACAGATCACCATCGTTTAGTTCAGGGGGCTTCTTTTGTTCTTCCGACCTGGACTGTAATTTCAACAGATGCAAGTCTGACAGGTTGGGGAGCTGTTTGGGGGTCTCTGACAGCACAAGGGGTTTGGGAATCTCAGGAGGTGAGATTACCAATCAATATTTTGGAACTCCGTGCAATTTTCAGAGCTCTTCAGTCATGGCCTCTTCTAAAGAGAGAATCGTTCATTTGTTTTCAGACAGACAATGTCACAACTGTGGCATACATCAATCATCAAGGAGGGACTCACAGTCCTCTGGCTATGAAAGAAGTATCTCGAATACTGGTATGGGCGGAATCCAGCTCCTGTCTAGTTTCTGCGGTTCATATCCCAGGTATAGACAATTGGGAAGCGGATTATCTCAGTCGCCAAACGTTACATCCGGGCGAATGGTCTCTTCACCCAGAGGTATTTCTTCAGATTGTTCAAATGTGGGGACTTCCAGAAATAGATCTGATGGCTTCTCATCTAAACAAGAAACTTCCCAGGTATCTGTCCAGATCCAGGGATCCTCAAGCGGAAGCAGTGGATGCATTGTCACTTCCTTGGAAGTATCATCCTGCCTATATCTTTCCGCCTCTAGTTCTTCTTCCAAGAGTAATCTCCAAGATTCTGAAGGAATGCTCGTTTGTTCTGCTGGTGGCTCCAGCATGGCCTCACAGGTTTTGGTATGCGGATCTTGTCCGGATGGCCTCTTGCCAACCGTGGACTCTTCCGTTAAGACCAGACCTTCTGTCGCAAGGTCCTTTTTTCCATCAGGATCTCAAATCCTTAAATTTAAAGGTATGGGGATTGAACGCTTGATTCTTAGTCAAAGAGGTTTCTCTGACTCTGTGATTAATACTATGTTACAGGCTCGTAAATCTGTATCTAGGAAGATATATTATAGAGTCTGGAAGACTTACATTTCTTGGTGTCTTTTTCATCATTTTTCCTGGCATTCTTTTAGAATTCCGAGAATTTTACAGTTTCTTCAGGATGGTTTGGATAAAGGTTTGTCTGCAAGTTCCTTGAAAGGACAAATCTCTGCTCTTTCTGTTCTTTTTCACAGAAAGATTGCTAATCTTCCTGATATTCATTGTTTTGTACAAGCTTTGGTTCGTATAAAACCTGTCATTAAGTCAATTTCTCCTCCTTGGAGTTTGAATTTGGTTCTGGGGGCTCTTCAAGCTCCTCCGTTTGAACCTATGCATTCATTGGACATTAAATTACTTTCTTGGAAAGTTTTGTTTCTTTTGGCCATCTCTTCTGCTAGAAGAGTTTCTGAATTATCTGCTCTTTCTTGTGAGTCTCCTTTTCTGATTTTTCATCAGGATAAGGCGGTGTTGCGAACTTCTTTTAAATTTTTACCTAAGGTTGTGAATTCTAACAACATTAGTAGAGAAATTGTGGTTCCTTCATTATGTCCTAATCCTAAGAATTCTAAGGAGAGATCATTGCATTCTTTGGATGTAGTTAGAGCTTTGAAATATTATGTTGAAGCTACTTAGAATTTCCGAAAGACTTCTAGTCTATTTGTTATCTTTTCCGGTTCTAGGAAAGGTCAGAAGGCCTCTGCCATTTCTTTGGCATCTTGGTTGAAATCTTTAATTCATCATGCTTATGTCGAGTCGGGTAAAACTCCGCCTCAAAGGATTACAGCTCATTCTACTAGGTCAGTTTCTACTTCCTGGGCGTTTAGGAATGAAGCTTCGGTTGATCAGATTTGCAAAGCAGCAACTTGGTCTTCTTTGCATACTTTTACTAAATTCTACCATTTTGATGTGTTTTCTTCTTCTGAAGCAGTTTTTGGTAGAAAAGTACTTCAGGCAGCTGTTTCAGTTTGATTCTTCTGCTTATAATTTCAGTTTTTTTCATTATAAGATTTAAACTTTATTTTGGGTGTGGATTATTTTCAGCGGAATTGGCTGTCTTTATTTTATCCCTCCCTCTCTAGTGACTCTTGCGTGGAAGATCCACATCTTGGGTAGTCATTATCCCATACGTCACTAGCTCATGGACTCTTGCTAATTACATGAAAGAAAACATAATTTATGTAAGAACTTACCTGATAAATTCATTTCTTTCATATTAGCAAGAGTCCATGAGGCCCACCCTTTTTGTGGTGGTTATGATTTTTTTTGTATAAAGCACAATTATTCCAATTCCTTGTTTTTTATGCTTTCACACTTTTTTCTTATCACCCCTCTTCTTGGCTATGCGTTAAACTGATTTGTGGGTGTGGTGAGGGGTGTATTTATAGGCATTTTGAGGTTTGGGAAACTTTGCCCCTCCTGGTAGGAATGTATATCCCATACGTCACTAGCTCATGGACTCTTGCTAATATGAAAGAAATGAATTTATCAGGTAAGTTCTTACATAAATTATGTTTTTGCTGTATAAATCTATATCTTATGTTCTTTGCAGGTTGGCGAGCCAAAGGACAACGTACGTAAAGATGTACGTGCCATTTTGAGTAAGATGTGCCAGGTTTACCCAGCCAGCAAAATGTTTAACTTTATCATGGATGGGATAAAGTCAAAGAACTCCAAGCAGAGAGCAGGTGGGTGAAGAAATATGTATCTAATAAACAGTGATCTGCCGTCTTCTCTAGTTATGAAACCATTGTATTTAATCCTTATCTGCTTTCACACCTTCAGAGTGCCTCGAGGAGCTTGGTTGTTTGGTTGAGTCTTACGGAATGAATGTATGCCAGCCAACTCCTGCCAAAGCTCTAAAAGAGATAGCTGTCCACATTGGTGACCGTGACAATTCAGTACGCAATGCTGCCCTCAACACAATAGTAGCAGTATACAATGTGCATGGAGAGCAGGTCTTCAAACTTATTGGAAATGTAAGTTCTCCGATGTCTGCCTTGTTCATCTGATATGCATATTGGATGTATACTATGTTTTTGGTGTATGTGCTTAAGTCATTGCTTTATTAACAGCTGTCTGTAGTACATTATTGGTTCCATTTCAACTTAAAAGTTTAATCTAAAGTCTTGCTCCTTCCTCTCAGCTCTCTGAGAAAGACATGAGTATGCTGGAGGAGAGGATAAAGCGATCTGGGAAGAAGCAGGCTGTGGCAGTACCTGCTAAGCAAGTGGAAGAGAAACCTCAACGTGTGCAAAATGCCAATGCCAGTCTTCTGCGCAAACCACCTCCTGAGGACATGTCCTCCAAACTCAAGTATGTTAATCAGTAGTTGTAGAAGTTAAATGTATGCTTTCCTCTGTACATTTAGGGAAGTCTAGGGGCAGGGGTAGTAGATCTGAATTGAGAGGATTCTAAATATTTTGTGCCTTCTTTCACTGCTTCTCAATGGACAGAATTATGTATCGCAGTTACAGAATGTAAGTACAGCGCAAGTGTTCGGCAACTTCTCCCTTCCCGTAGTCCCCTTGTAAAGGAGTGAATTCTTTACACTGTTGAATGCATTTTATTTTCCTGAAATTCCACCTGCTAGATCTTACTATAGATCTACTATAAATCTAAATTAAACTTAGCCTTTCCCTTAAAGTGGTTACGTTTATTTTTTTTTAATCCCCATCTCCTCCGGGGTTTGTGTAAAATCTTTGTGATAAATTAGCATAAATGTTTATAGTTTTCTGAAGTTCTTTCTGCATTCTAGTTTCGGTTAAACTAATTTTGTGATCCAGAGTGCATGACTACATCCTCCTACAAGCTCATGTAAGGCATCTATATAGAGTGTACGCTCTGCAGCCTCAAGCACTGCATGTGGCTCTAAATTTCCTTTGTATGGTTTATAGGGAAAGACTACCTTTGTTCTTGTATGCATGTGTTGTGAAGATGTCACACCTAGATCTTTTTTCTATTCTTTGTAATTGTACATCTCACCCTTCTCTCCAGCCAAGCCCGAAATATGGGAGGACACACCGAAACAGCCAATTCTGTTCCGAGGGAGTTCCAGCTGGATCTTGATGAGATTGAGAATGATAATGGTACTTTGAAGTGTGAAATGCCAGCACTTGTGCAGCACAAGCTCGATGAGATCTTTGATCCAGTCATGATTCCAGAACCCAAGTAAGTTCTATAAAAGGCTTTAATTCAGTTCTTGAGAGGGAAAGTTGATCACCAGATGTTGAAATATGTCCTTGAAAGAAAGTGCTACTTTGTTTTTTTTATAACTCTTTAGCTCTGTTCCATTAGTATGATGTTCCCCACTTTCCTTGGGCACATTTTTTGGTGCAAGATGCATGTTTGGCATGTCTTTTAAATTTCACTAAATTAAAAAAAATAATGCTTGACCATGGCTTGATAGCTGTGATAACTAGAGCTGTTCATGCCTTGTATGGGTTTCCGGAGGAGAGTCCACTGCTTCATTCATTACTTGTGGGAATTAAGAACCTGGCCACCAGGAGGAGGCAAAGACACCCCAGCCAAAGGCTTAAATACCTCCCCCACTCCCCTCATCCCTCAGTCATTCTTTGCCTTTCGTCACAGGAGGTTGGCAGAGAAGTGTTGATTATTCGGAGTAGTCTCTTATGGAGGGTAGTACTCTTCGAAATGGGACTGGAGTTTTAAGTAGTCCTGTCAGCCTCTCAGTAAGAGCATGGGTGAATGTTAGAGTCCGGAGATGCAAGGAGAGTCTTTCTGTGAACTCACATTAACAGCTCCATTAGCAAACGGCGTTGACGAGTTTCGCTGACTGCTTTTATGCTCTTAAGTCCATGTCAGGAGCGATGCTACTACCCTGTCACACTTGAAAGGCCGTGCTCCTGTTCCACAGTGTTGATTCTGGTAAGATTTAATATATATATATATATATATATATATATATATATATATATATATGATAACATAAGAAGACAGGGTCACAGTGTGGCTCCTTTATCTTTATAGAATCTAGGGTAATACCCTCAGAAGGGGGTTATTGAACAGGGGGGATTTTATTGTGCATAATATTGTTCTGTTTTATGCTGCACTTGTGTAAGATGAGGCTCTGTCAGCGTGGAACAGTCAGTTCACTTAGCGAGAGATTGAGGCAGGCTTTTTTTGCCGCGTTCCTCTCTTGAGTGCAGGGGTGGTCCTGCATGGCACTCCATGTGACCGGGGGTGGCCTCTGTAACTTCCTCTTTCTCTACCTGCGTTCAGAGGAGACAAAGCTGTTTCTTGTAGTTCGGGTCATAGGAGGTGGTGAGTGCCCCGACCATTGGGATATAAAGGTGCCATTTAATTTTTTATCAAGTCCGCAATAAAGGGGCAAGCTATGGAGGACTCTTATATGTTAGAGGATACTCCCTCTTTATCTAAACCAGTTGAACCGCCTACTCAACTCTGTTCCACATGCTTTGACAATATTGCTATATCTTAAAGGAATAGGATGTTTAGTACGACTGAGCCGTCCACCTCTGAGGGTTCTCCGCCCCGCGAGGTGCGTTCCCTGCACTCATCTCCGATTACACAAGCAGTTCCCCAGGGCACTACTAATCCTCCCGTGGGAGGGGCCCTTTGGCTGCCAGACTTCGCTGATCAGTTACGGACGGCGGTTTTCTAAAGTCATTAATGCGATGCCTCGCCCTACTAAGCGCAAGCGGAAGGTACGGCACTGCTATCCGTCTCAGGGATCTTCGACTCCGCTGGATGTCTCAGATTATACGCAAAGGAGGACAACTCTGACTTATCGGAGGATGTCGCTTCTGGGTCCATCCACGGAGGAACCAGATTTTAAGTTTAAAATAGAGCATTTGCGCTTCCTGCTGAAGGAGGTGCTTGCTACGTTGGAGGTTCTGGAACCGAAATTACCGGAGGAACCTTTGATCCCTAAACTTGATAGTTTACAAGGACAGGGTAGTGCCTCGGGCCTTCCCAGTCCCCATCAAGATGGCTTATATTAGGAATAAATGGGAGAAACTTGGCTCGTCCTTTTCCCCCTCTTCTTCTTTCTAAAAGCTATTCCCCGTTCCGGACTCACAGCTTGAGCTGTGGGGAACAGTCCCTAAGGTGGATGGTGCTATCTCCACGCTCGCTAAGAGAATGACTATTCCGCTTGAGGATAGCTCTTCTTTCAAGGAACCCATGGATAAAAAGATAGAGTCCATGTTGCGGAAGATGTTCCAACTCACGGGGTTCGTTTTTCAACCGACGGGGCAGTCGCTGCGGTGGCAGGTGCTACTATCTACTGGTGTGATGATCTGTCAGCGATAGTCAAGGTGGAGACTCCCCTTGAAGAGATTCAAGAACGAATTAAGGCGTTAAGGGTAGCGCATTCATTCATTTGTGATGCTAACATGCAGATTATTTGCCTGAATGCTAAGACATCAAGTTTTTCTGTTTTAGCCCGCAGGGCTTTATGGTTTAAGTCGTGGTCTGCTGACATGACTTCCAAGTCTCGTTTGCTTTCCCTCCCGTTCAAGGGGAAAGTTTTGTTTGACCCGGGCCTCGATTCCATCATATCTACGGTCACGGGTGGCAAGGATGCTTCTTGCCTCAGAATAAGGGGTCTACTTTTCGTCCCTTTCGTGCGTACAAGTCTCAGCGCCAGCAGCCTGCCGCAAAGTCTGAGCAGGCCAAGGGATCTTGGAAGCCAGCTAACTCTTAGAACAAGTCCAAGCAGAACAAGAAGCCCGCCGAGTCAAAGTCGGCATGAAGGGGCGGCCCCTGATCTGTCCTCGGATCAGGTAGGGGGAAGAGTATCTCTTTTTGCGGAGGCCTGGAGAAGAGACGTTATAGACCCTTGGCTTCTGGAGGTTGTAGCCCAGGGTTACAGGATAGGATTCAAGTCATATTCGCCCAGAGGCAGGTTCCTCCTGTCAAACATATCTTCAAGAACAGAGAAGAGAGACACCTTCCTGGGGTGTGTGAGGGATCTCTCATCTCTCGGAGTAATTGTCCCAGTCCCTCTGGCAGAAAGAGGTCTGGGGTATTATTCAAACCTTTTCGTGGTCCCAAAAAAGGAGGGCACGTTTCGTCCAATGCTGGACCTAAAGGCTCTGAACAAGTTCTTGTCAGTTCCATCGTTCAAAATGGAGACAATGAGGTCAATTTTGCCCCTATTTTAAGAGGGGTAATTAATGACGACTATAGACCTGAAGGACGATTACCTTCACTTTCCAATCCACAAGGATCACTTCAGGTTTCTAAGATTTTCCTTCCTGGACCAGCACCATTCTGTTTGGTCTGGTGACTGCCCCAAGAGTCTTTACAAAGGTTCTGGGAGCACTACTCGCGGTAGCAAGAGCCAGAGGGATTGCAGTGGCACCTTATCCGGACGATATCCTGGTCCAGGTTCCCTCCTACAGTCTTGCGGAGGGTTACTTGCGGGCTCTTCTCCTTCGATCCCACGGGTGGAAGATAAACGAAGGGAAAAGTTCCTTGATCCCCAGCAACAGGGTGGAATTCCTGGGTACGATAATAGATTCTTCAGTAATGAGGATATTCTTGACAGATCAGAGACGTTGCAAGCTTCCTTCCAACTGTCTAGCTCTCCAGACATCCTCCACGACATCTGTAGCCAGTTGTATGGAGGTGATCGGGCTCATGGCATCCAGCATAGATGTCATTCCCTTCGCCAGGTTCCATCTCAGACCTCTTCAGCTGTGCATGCTGAGACAATGGAACAGCGATCATTTAGATCTGTCCCAAAATATATCTCTGGACAGACTGGTGAGGGAGTCCCTATCTTGGTGGACCCAGCCGGGGCAGCTGTCACAAGGGACATCCTTCTTGAGACCATCCTGGGAGATTGTGACCATAGATGCAAGTCTATCAGGATGGGGAGCTGTTTGTGGTGCCAGAAAGGCACAGGGCAGATGGACCCGAGAGGAATCAAGTCTACCTATAAATATTCTGTAACTTCGAGCAATAGTAAATGCTCTGAGGGCTTGGCCCCCCTGGGGTCGTCCCGATCCATCAGATTCTAGTTGGACAATATTACCTCTGTGTCTTACATAGACCACCAGGGGGGAACGAGAAGTTCCCTAGCCATGACAGAAGTATCTCGGATTCTGGAATGGGCAGAGACTCGCAATTGTTCACTCTCAGTGATCCACATTCTGGGTGTGGACAATTGGGAAGCGGATTCTCTGAGCAGACAGACGTTTCACCCAGGGGAATGGTCTCTCCATCCCAAGGTGTTCGCGGAGATCTGCAACAGATGGGGGACACCGGAGATAGATCTCATGGCGTCCAGACTCAATTTACAAGCTACCCAGATACGGGTCTCAATACAGGGATCCCAAGGCGGAACTGATAGATGAGAGAAGAAAGGAAACCTAAGAAGGATTCCAATTGGGGGCCCACCTATAAGCAGTCTGAGTATTCAATATAATGATTAAAGATAAAAAAAATCAAATACTGTAAATATACACAATGTAAAATAATAATCTGTGTCAAAAAATGTAAACCAAAAAATTCCTTAAAGTATTAAAATATTGTTAAAAATGTACTTGTAAAATATAGAGGGTCCAAAGATATAGATAGGAGTCAAATGTCCCAGAAGTCAAACAGTATCCCACTGGTGTGAATGGTCTGGATAATCCACGGGTAACACTGCGGTCTTGGCTTGTTGCTCCCGTATCAAATGGAGGCTGCTCCGCTTGTTTTCCCGGTGCAAAGCATGGACTAAAAGCTGTTTAAGAGAAGAAAAGAGGGCACCTCTTAGTGTAATAGAGTTGATCATAGGTGTCATGTAACACAAGATGGAATGCTCACCAGATATATAGTTGCACCGTTCTGTGACCGGTGCTGGAACGCAGACTAGCCCTTATTACAGCGGCTAGTGTACTGTCAGCTAATCCCTTAGCTGGTGGCTGGATACAATATCCGGTTTCGGTAAGGTAAATCACAGAGTGCTGAGCTTTAACCCCTTAAAGGGATAGTCAACCATAGAATTGTTATTGTTTTAAAAGATAGATAATCCCTTTATTACTCATTCCCCAGTTTTGCATAACCAACACAGTTATATTAATGTACTTTTTACCTTTGTGATTACCTTGTATCTAGGAACCTTCTTCCAGCCCCCTGATCACATGACTTGTGACTGTTTATTATCTATTGTCTTAAATTTAGCATTGGTTTGTGCTAGATTTTAAATAACTTTCTGTGCCTGAACACAGTGTTATCTATATAGCCCACGTGTACTTTCTGTCTCTTTGTGTTGAAAAGAGATTTAAAAAGCATGTGATAAGAGGCAGCCCTCAAAGGCTTAGAAATTAGCATATGAGCCTACCTATGTTTAGTTTAAACTAAGAATACCAAGAGAAAAAAGCAAATTTGATGATAAAAGTAAATTGGAAAGCTGATTAAAATTACAAGTCCTATCTGAATAATGAAAGTTTAATTTATACTTGACTGTCCCTTTAAGGACAAGGCCATTTTTCAATTTCTTTCCCTTAAGGACCAGGGCTTTTTTAACATTTCTGCGGTGTTTGTGTTCAGCTGCAATTTTCCTCTTACTCATTTACAGTACCCATACATATATACCGTTTTTTTCGCCATTAAATGGACTTTCTAAAGATACCATTATTTTCATCAAATCTTATAATTTACCATAAAAAATGATAAAATATGATGAAAAAATTCTGTTGCACATCTACAACCTCCAAAAAACACCCATGCTTAATAGTTTCTAAATTTTCTCCTGAGTTTAGAAATACCCAATGTTTACATGTTCTTTGATTTTTTGTAAGTTATAGGGTAATAAATACAAGTAGCACTTTGCTATTTCCAAACCATTTGTTTTTTCAAAATTAGCGATAGTTACATTGGAACACTGATATTTGTCAGGAATCCCTGAATATACCTTGACATGTATATATATATATTTTTTAGTAGACAACTGAAAATATTGATCTAGGCCCATTTTGGTATATTTCATGCCACCATTTCACCGCCAAATGCGATCAAATAAAAAAAAATGTTCACTTTTTCACATACTTTTTCACTAATATTAGGTTTCTCACTGAAATTATTTACAAACAACTTTTGCAATTATGGCACAAATGGTTGTAAATGTTTCTCTGGGATCCCCTTTGTTCAGAAATAGCAGACATATATGGCTTTGGCGTTGCTTTTTGGTAATTAGAAGGCCGCTAAATGCCACTGCGCACCACATTTGTATTATGCCCAGCAGTGAAGGGGTTAATTAGGGAGCTTGTAGGGTTAATTTTAGCTTTAGTGTAGAGATCAGCCTCTCACCTGACAAATCCCACCCCCTGATCCCTCCCAAACAGCTCTCTTTCCTCCCCCACCCCACAATTGTCCCCGCCATCTTAAAGGGACAGCCAAGTCCAGTTTTTTTTTTCCATGATTTAAATAAGGAATGTAATGTTAAACAACTGCCCAATTTACTTTTATCACCAATTTTGCTTTGTTCTCTTGTTATTCTTAGTTGAAAGCTAAACCTAGGAGGTTCATATGCTAATTTCTTAGACCTTGAATACTGCCTCTAATCTGAATGCATTTAGACCACTGGAGGGCATTAGTTCATGTGTTTCATATAGATAACATTGAGCTCATGCACGTGAAGTGACCAAGGAATGAGCACTGATTGGCTAAAATGCAAGTCTGTGAAAGGAACTAAAATAAGGGGACAGTCAGCAGAAGCTTAGATACAAGATAATCACAAAGGTAAAACGTGTATCATTATAACTATGTTGGTTCTGCAAAACTGGGGAATGGGTAATAAATTGATTATCTTTCTTTTTAAACAACAAAAATTCTGGTGTTGACTGTCCCTTTAAGTACTGGCAGAAAGTCTGCCAGTACTAAAATAAGTTTTATTTTGTTTTTTTTAATTATTAAAAAAATAATAATCATATTCTGCTTTGTAGGATCCCCCCTTAGCCCCCAACCTGCCTGATCCCCCCCAAAGAGAGCTCTAATCCTCCCCCCACTAACTATTAGCCACCATTTTTGGTACGGGCAGCTGTCCCCTTCCTACCCTACACCCTCCCAGATCACCCCTCCTCTGCACCCACCACCCTCTCCCAGCAAAAAACATTTCCCCAGCAACTGCCTTAGATTGCGGGTGCGCACGCCCCTCACCTCCAGCGCGCGCTCTCATGCACACCCGGCATAGAGAACAGCCGGAAGGAAGTTCCCCAGCGATGGGCCGCCCACCCACCTCCCTGCAATGGCTCCCACCCACCAACGATCGGCACCATCACTGACCGATGCAGAGAGGGCCACAGAGTGGCTCTCTCGTCATCGGTGTGCCTAAAAAGGTATTGCAGTGATGCCTCAATATCGAGGCATCACTGCAATACCATGAAAGCTGCTGGAAGCGATCAGGATGACTTCCAGCCGCTTGAAACCCTTAACGACGTACAGGATTCATCGCTGGTCTTTAAAGACCAGTTTGTGTAAGACGTACCCTGTATGAAATGCGTCGTTAAGGGGTTAAAAGTGGTTAGGATATTATGTATACACAATAATATTGGTTCCTGTTATAAAAAAACAACTTCCATAAAGGTAAAAGGTAAACAATCTGTCTTCTCAATATAGCGTCTTTTCAATGCAACGCGTTTCTCGACCGCTCAAGGGTCGCTTCCACAGGCAAAAGAAAAAAGACAGATAAAGACATGCTTCATTAGCCTCATTAAATACACATTTGCGATAAAACAGGAAGTTGTCAAATGTGAATGGAACCAATAAGCATTTAAAACGTCATCTTAACAAACGTGTTACATTGTATAAAATTACTAACCATTTAGAAAGACTATCCACCTCCTATACAATGCTAAAAGATACCATTGTAACAATCATCTGATTAATGTAAACATTTCATCTGGAAGGTCAAACAAATAATTAAAATGCAAAAATAGAAAATAAAAGTCCGAAAATAGATTCAAGTACAAAAATAAAATGAAAATAAATAAAAAAATATATAAAAATACAAATGTACAAATAACTATCTTCTACTTGTCTTATATCACATTGTTGCTTGTCAATCATGACTGATATATATTGTAAATCTTTGGAAGTCCCATTTATATCTTGATTTATTTCCAACCCATTATAATAAATTGTGAAGATATTAAAATAATAAAATAAAATATATGTGCGTGAAGGGTTAATGTTGAATGTATGTCATTAAAAAGTTTGTGTATTTGTTAGAAAGGAGTCCCTATTCGTTATTTTATAGTGACAAAACCTAAATGAAGATTCAACTAAGTTTTAAATATCTAAACCTCTAAAAAAACAAAAAAAAAAATCTTCATTTAGGTTTTGTCATTAGAACATAACGAATAGGGACTCCTTTCTAACAAATACACACACTTTTTAACGACATACATTCAACATTAACCCTTCACACACACTCTTTTATATTTTATATTATTATTTTAATATCTTCACGATTTATTATAATGGGTTGGAAATAAATCAAGATATAAATGGGACTTCCAAAGATTTACAATATATATCAGTCATGATTGACAAGCAACAATGTGATATAAGACAAGTAGAAGATAGTTATTTGTACATTTGTATTTTTATAATTTTTTTTATTTATTTTCATTTTATTTTTGTACTTGAATCTATTTTCGGACTTTTATTTTCTATTTTTGTATTTTAATTTGTATGACTTTCCAGATTACATTAGTCAAATGATTGTTACAATGGTATCTTTAAGCGTTGTATAGGAGGTGGATAGTCTTTCTAAATGGTTAGTAATTGATATAATGTAACAGGTTTGTTAAGATGACGTTTTATATGCTTATTGGTTCCATTCACATTTGAAAACTTCCTGTTTTATCGCGTTGAATTGAGAAGACATTAAAGTTTTACCTTTTACCTTTATGGAACTGATAGATGCCTTGGCGGTGCCCTGGGACTTCAGCCTAATTTACATTTTTCCACTGTTGCCTCTTCTACTTCGTGTAGTGTCCCGCATCAAGCAGGAGCAAGCCTCAGCTATTCTGATTGCTCCGTCGTTGCCGCGGAGGATGTGGTTTGCGGATCTGTTGGGGATGTCATCATCTCCTCCGTGGAGGTTACCTTGTCGCAGGGATCTGCTGGTTCAAGGTCCTTTTCTACACCAAAATTTTGATTCTCTGAGGCTGACTGCGTGGAGATTGATGTCTAGTCTTAGCCAAGAGAGGATTTTCTGAAAGAGTGATTGACACACTCGTTCAGGCCAGGAAGCCGGTCACTCGACGCATCTATCACAAGGTGTAGAGGACCTACTTGTCCTGGTGTGAGGAACGATGATACCCCTGGCACAAGGTCAGGGTATCCAGGATTTTGGCCTTTCTCCAGGATGGTCTGGATAAGGGTCTTGCCGCCAGCTCCATAAGGGGAAAAATCTCTGTATTATCTGTACTGTTGCATAAGAAGCTTGCATAGCTTCCTGACATTCAGTCCTTTGTTCAGGCCTGTCTTTAGGATTTCGGCTCCTCCTTCGAACTTAAACTTGGTTCTTAAGGTATTGCAGAGGGCTCAGTTTGAGCTTATGCATGCGCTTGACATTAAGACTCTTCCCTACTGTCTATTGCATCGACACGTAGAGTCTCTGAGTTGGCGGCCTTGCAATGTGTGCCTCCCTACTTAGTTTTTCACGCCGATAAGGCTATTCTTTGCACTGGATTGGGATTCCTTCCGAAAGTGGTGTTGAATCGTAACATCAATCAGGAAATAGAGGTTCCTTCTTTGTGTCCTAACCCTTCTTCTTCAAAGGAGAGGTTACTTCATAATTTGGACGTGGTTCGGGCTTTGAAGTTTTATCTTCAGGCCACGAAGGAGTTCAGACAGACTTCGTCCTTATTTTTTGTGTATTCAGGGTAGCGCAGGGGGCAAAGGGCAGCTGCCACTTCTCTATCCTTTTGGTTGAGGAGTATGATCCGTCTGGCATATGAGACAGCGGGACACAAGCCTCCTCAGAGGATTACAGCTCACTCAACTAGAAGAATGAGGCCTCTATGGAGGAGATTTGTAAGGCGGCCACCTGGTCTTCCTTACATACTTTTGCAAAATTTTATAAATTTTATGTTTTTGCTTCGGCGGTAACTGCTTTTGGGAGAAAGGTTCTGCAGGCTGTGGTGCCCTCAGTTTAGGGTCCTCCTCCTTTTGCCCTTCCGTTTTTTATTTCATTCAGTGTCCTCTAGAGCTTGGGTATTTGTTCCCACAAGTAATGAATGAAGCAGTGGACTTCTCCCATTAAGATGGAAAACATAAATTATGCTTACCTGATCATTTCATTTCCATCCGTGGGAGGAGAGTCCACTGCCCACGCCCATTTCTCCGGTGGGCGGACCTAAATTTAATTTTAATCTTCTGGCACTATTTATACCCTGATATTTCTCCTACTGTTACTTGCTCCCTTGGCAGAATGACTGGGGGATGAGGGGAGTGGGGGAGGTATTTAAGCCTTTGGCTGGGGTTTCTAAATTCCCAGAAGTAATGAATGAAGCAGTGGATTCTCCTCCCACAGATGGAAATGAAATTATCAGGTAAGCATAATTTGTTTTGTTTTTTAAACCGTTACCTATATTTTTGCAGAACCAATTCTTAAAGGGACCGTCTACAATAGAATTGTCATTGTTTTAAAAGATAGATAATCCCTTTATTACCCATTCCCCAGTTTTGCACAACCTACACAGTTATATTAATACACTTTTTACCTCTGTGATTACCTTGTATCTTGGCATCTTCTGACAGCCCCCTGATCACATGACTGTGACTATTTAAAATCTATTGAGTTGCATTTAGTACTGTGTTGTGCTAACTCTTAAATAACTTCCCGGGCGTGAACACATTGTTATCTATATGGCCCACACGAACTATCAGTGTCCTGTTGTGAAATGCAAATACAAAAGCATGTGATTAAGAGGCTGTCAATAGAGCCTTTGAAACAGGCAAATATTTTGAGGTTTAAATGTTATAAAGTATATTAATCTAACAATGCTGGTTGTGCAAAGCTGGGGAGAGAGTAGTAAAGGCATTATCTATCTTTTTTAACCATAACAATTTTTGTGTAGACTGTCCCTTTATTGTGTTAGCAACTGAGTTGAGATGTTTTTGTGACTTTCCAGCTCTCCACTCCGGTTTTAGAATAGTGAACTGTGGGATTGGTTTATACCATATTTCTCTGTTGACTTCTTTCATCAGTTTGGGTACCATTTTGCTTTGGAAATTGTCTTGCATCTTTTGGGTTTCGTAGTAACTTATTTCATTTTTTTATTGTGCTTTATTCTTCATAGGATTCGAGCAGTATCTCCACATTTTGATGACATGCACAGCAACACTGCTTCCACTATCAACTTTGTAATATCTCAGGTGGCCAGTGGGGACATAAATTCCAGTATCCAGGCTCTAGCACAAGTAAGAATCAGTTGCTTACTCATCAATTCATAATATTTTGTATAGTATAGTATTTTGTTTTTGATTTAACAAAAAATAATTTTCAATATGCCTGCCTAGATTGTTGCCATGATTGTTCTAGTTGCATTGCTTGGGTTTAAGTTCTAATTTATATTCCTGTATTAGTAGAGAGAATTATCAGCACTATTGATTATTTTATTTATTTTTAAGATTGATGAAGTGTTGAGGCAGGAGGATAAGGCAGAAGCCATGTCTGGCCACATTGATCAGTTCCTTATTGCTACATTCATGCAACTACGCATGATTTACAACACCCACATGGCAGATGAGAGATTGGACAAAGATGACATTGTGCGTTTGTACAGCTGCATCATTGGCAACATGATCTCGGTAAGCATGCGTTTGCTAATTTGCATCAGTGCTGTGTTTTTTTGTTTTGTTTTATAAACTCAAGATATCACTTTTACATCAAAGCCCTTGAACAGTTTAGGACCTTATTGTAATAAATGTTTAATCATATTTACTATATGTTGTAATATGACTCAAGCTGGAGTGCCTATTGCTAGATACTCTTAGTAATAGCTATTTTTTTTGTTTAGAGAAGTATGTTTCTGCTGCTTTATCTGTTAAGGGGTCATTTTGTTTTTATTGGAAAGGTTATTTGATGGCTTTTAAAATGTGCAATATCTACCTATACAAATCTGTAATGTGGTGTCCTTCCCACATAACCTCTTTGCTGCTTCTTTTGTGTAGTCTGACATTACAAATGGCATGAACTAGTTAGATCCTTGTAACGTTTGGCCTAACTTACTCAGAATTTTTATAGTTAACTGGGTTGATCGTTGGCCATTCTTTTGGTGATAGGGAGAAACCTGAAATTCTTAAGCAGAAGACCTCTCCTCATGCTTGCTGCTCTCATTCCATTCCCTGCAGTATATGTTTGCTTGGTCTCTTTGGAGGTCGTCTTTTTCCTTTTACTACTGGGTGGAGTCCTAACATGATTTGTATGTCTCCGAGCTGTTCAGGCTCTAAAAATGCCTTCTGTCCCAGAAGCCAAGGCCATTACCGGTCACATTCTTTATCAAAAGCTGTTAGAAAAGAGCAAGTTACTCTCTAAAGAGTGACGGAGTACAGTTTAGAGTCCTCAGTCATGTCCTTTTCAGTCATTTATCTTGCTTTCCTGAATTGCATATATTTTCTCTAAGGCACTGCTGCCATATTGTTTTTCATACTCCTAGAGAGCGCTTATCTCAGCCCCCTTATCACCTCCAATACAAGAGGCTTTAATTTGAAAGTGTTACCCTTTAAACAAGGGATCCTGTGCCCCTGTAGGATGCAGGCTATTGCCGTAATAATCGCAAACTACAGCAGCACCCAGTGGGTGGAAGGGGCTGTAACAAAGTTCCTATCTCTCCCTACTATTTGTTTTTTTTCCCAAATAATGGGTCACTTGCCCTCTTGCACAAACTCTATTTCACATAAATAATGGTCATTTGTCCGCCTAGCACATAGTCTATGATTATTTATAAATCTTTAACCAACCTTTTCATATTTGCTCCTTATATTTTTTGTTTACCATAATTATTTTTAATAGTGGTAGTTTAGCATATGTCACCTGCAGAGGATATGTTGAACCTCAACATATGAATAAGTTTCTATAGTAATTAGATTACTTTACTTGGACCTTTGTTTAACTCAACATTAGAACATAATGGTAAAAAGCAAATCAGTTTTGGACCTAAAATTGCATTAATTACTTGGAGATGGTGTACACACATTTGTGTCATCCTTATTAGGATATAATAAATACTATACGATAACCCATTATGGCATCACAAATTTTATTTATTTATTTATTTTCTCACCTCATGAGCCAGTTCGCTCCCCACTAAGTTCAGGGAGAAACTACAACACATTAAAGCAGGTGACATCATAGATCCTAAGGATAACCAAAATTAAGGTGTATAGCTTTAATAATGATAGAGTATCCCTTGCTAGATAGCAGTATAGCAGAAGATTCATTCAAAGTAATCCTAAGTGTACTCTCTAAAAGGCATATTATATTTGGGTGGTGCAATAAGAGGCATGTAATAAATTATAGATATAATAAGCTCTTAATTGAACCTTGCATAATAAAAGCACAAAATGTAGAAACCTTATTTCTTTCTCCACAAGTTCATTACTTCTAGGTTTCAACTCCTGGCCACTAAGGAGGAGGCAAAGATTCCTAAAAAACCCAAGAATGTTCTATGCCTCCCACCTCACCGATTAGCTAGTCTTAATGTATAGCTAAGTTAGAAGTATTAAAGGCCAAAACAGGGAAATGAGGTGCAAACTAGAATTGCTACCAGCAATAAAATAAGCGGACCTCTTGGACTCTCATCACCTAAGTTCTCCAGGTAACAGTGTCTGGAAAATAAGTGCCTGCCTTTTCAAAATGTTTATCGCACCCTCAATCGAGGACTCAACAGCCTGGGTATTGTTTCACAGAAGTAATCAACTTGTGGACTCTCACCACCTTACATAAAAAGCTACAAACAAACAGGGGTAGAACAGCACTAAAGGAGTGGAGTGCCCGTGTAGACAGGTGAACTGCCCTTTCACCAAGTAATAATCCAAAACAAAGAGGGTGTCCACAGCTCTCCAATGATAAAAATATACTTTATTAGGACATATAAGGTAGCAACGTTTCGAGGTTAACACCTCTTAATCATGCATAGGCTGACTCTCTACTGAGTAATATTTTATACCTGTTATTTTGGCGCCATAAGGCCCCCAACCTGAAAAAGGTGTAACAATAGCAACACCTGTTGACACATATTTATATTACAATAAAAACATTTCATATATATACAGACTTTTAAAATAAATTGATGATAAGACAAATATTGAATACCATTATGTGAAGGAAGAAGATCTTTTCATTGGTTAGTATTTTCCTACACTTATATTTAATGTTACATACATATTTTAGATAGTTAGATGCTAGCAATCAAAATAGTCTGTTGGCAATAATATTAAACTATTAGTATAAAAGTTATTATACAAAAGCCTAGAAAAATTCAGAAAAATTTATTAAGAAGTCTTTTAGAAAAATTCATTTTGTATGGTGAAAAAATTCATTTTATATGTAGAAAAAACTTTATTCTATATGATGAAAAAATTGTTTGGCAACAAAAAATTTTTTGTATTGGGCAACTTAATTTTTGAAAAAGGAAAGAAAAGAAATAAACTGAGGAAATAAATTGGGGAAATGTATAATATATTATCTTAGTTGGATGCTCTTATCCGTGTAAGGACCAATTATAAGTAGACAGACATATCTAATTCTCTGTTGAGACCCCTAGGGACCATAGTGTCTAACTTGTAAATCCATCAAGATTCTTTTTGTTTTAATAGTTTTTCTCTATCTTGGCCATTCCTTTGTACTTTTATGTGGTCAATGACTTGCCATCTCATTTGGCTAATATTATGGCCTTTCTCAATGAAATGGCTAGATGCAGGGGCTTCCTTGTTTTTACAACGTATAATGGAGCGATGTTGGCTCATCCTATCTTTTACCTTGCGGGTGGTCTCACCCAGGTAAATAAGAGAACAGGGACACTTTAGAGAGGTCAATTCAGCAGTACAAGGTCTAGAGTAAACCATTACTTTCAGTGAAGAAAGTGTGACCTTTCTAGATACTAAGATCACAAAAGCAGGTAATATTCTAGAATTTGATCTATACACCAAGAGCACAGACAAAAATACCTTACTCAGGTTTGATAGTTTTCACCCAAGACCCTTGGTAGAATCCCTCCCAAAAAGTCAACTACTCCGAGTAAAAAGAATAGTCAGTGGTGGAGTAAAATGTATTCAATGTATAGATGAAATGGCAGATACATTTATAAAAAGAGGCTATCCAAAAAAACTAATTGAAGAAAAAAAGAGGGATATATTGAAGTATGACAGCAGGAATAATGTCTCTAAACAAAAAGAGAATAGGATGGTCTTTATTTCTCAGTACAGTCACTTTAGTAAAGAGATATCAAAAAGCATACGAAAACATTGGCACATACTAAGTGACAAGTAATGATAAGATATCTATATTTAAGAATCCACCTCTAATGGCACACAGACGTGTAAAAAACCTGAGAGACCATCGTCAGGTCAGATGTAGGTCCAAGTAAAGGTAACATACAAACATACATTAGTAGTAAAAACTATGGTACATACCCATGCTTAAACTGCATGAGTTGCAGCTCGATAATAAAAGGGAAGTTTTTTCATCATCCACACAATGGCACTAGGTATGACATTAATGGCTTCTACACATGTGATACCACACATGTGGTATATTTAATAAAGTGTCCCTGTTCTCTTATTTACCTGGGTGAGACCACCCGCAAGGTAAAAGATAGGATGAGCCAACATCGCTCCAATATACGTTGTAAAAACAAAGAAGCCCCTGTATCTAGCCATTTCATTGAGAAAGGCCATACTATTAGCCAAATGAGATGGCAAGTCATTGACCACATAAAAGTACAAAGGAATGGCCAAGATAGAGAAAAACTATTAAAACAAAATGAATCTTGGTGGATTTACAAGTTAGACACTATGGTCCCTAGGGGTCTCAACAGAGAATTAAATATGTCTGTCTACTTATAATTGGTCCTTACACGGATAAGAGCATCCAACTAAGATAATATATTATACATTTCCCCAATTTATTTCCTCAGTTTATTTCTTTTCTTTCCTTTTTCAAAAATTAAGTTGCCCAATACAAAAAAAATTTTGTTGCCAAACAATTTTTTCACCATATAGAATAAAGTTTTTTCTACATATAAAATGAATTTTTTCACCATACAAAATGAATTTTTCTAAAAGACTTCTTAATAATTTTTTTCTGAATTTTTCTAGGCTTTTGTATAACTTTTAAACTAATAGTTTAATATTATTGCCAACAGACTATTTTGATTGCTAGTATCTAACTATCTAAAATAAGTATGTAACATTAAATGTAAGTGTAGGAAAATACTAACCAATGAAAAGATCTTCTTCCTTCACATAATGGTATTCAATATTTGTCTTATCATCAATTTATTTTAAAAGTCTGTATATATATGAAATGTTTTTTTGTAATATAAATATGTGTCAACAGGTGTCGCTATTGTTACACCTTTTTCAGGTTGGGGGCCTTATGGCGCAAAAAATAACAGGTATAAAGATTACTCAGTAGAGAGTCAGCCTATGCATGATTAAGAGGTGTTAACCTCGAAACGTTGCTACCTTATATGTCCCTAATAAAGATTATTTTTATCATTGGATAGCTGTGGACACCCTCTTTGTTTTACATAAAAAGCTAAGTTTATGCTTACCTGATAAATTCATTACTTTTGAGGTGGTGAGAGTCCATGAGGCCCCCTTTTTTTTTTTTTTTTTTTTTTTTTTTTAAATTTGTTGGCTGCAGTTTTACTTTTGCACCTCATTTCCCCATTTTGTTCTTCCCTACCTTTTTACTTCTCCTTACTTGGCTATTTGTAAGACTGGCTTATCAGTGAGGTGGGAGGGATAGAATACTCTTGGAGTTTTTGGGAATCTTTTCCTCTTCTAGTGGCCAGGAGTTGAATCCCAGAAATAATCAATTTTTGGACTCTCATCACCTCAAAATAAATTAATTTATCAGGTAAGCATACATTTTATTAAATAAATATGGTCTGCCTAACATGAAGTAATCCCAAACTTAAACAATGAGGGAACACAGGCAAGATACCCAAACATCTAACCAGTAGGTCTGGCTAATAGTGCCCCAATGGACCAATCAAGACTCCCCTTCCAAATGTCTGATAGAGCAATACTAAATCTGGTTGACTGTACATAACAGAATATCTGCTTATATTAGCAGAGGAGAACTGTAGGTTAAGCAGGAACCTTTTGTAGTCCCAAGAAAGTCTGTAATCCTTTTTTGGCTTTCCAATGGCTTCTAGCAACAGGAAAGGCTGAATTCTGCAGGAGAAAAAGAACCTCAGCGTGTTCAAAAAATCACCAACCTCCTTTTCCATCCATAAACATGAGCCTTAAGTAGTTTTCAAACTTCTGAAAACTCAGAAATAGTAGTTCAACTTTGTGTATGTTATGGATTCAGAATGGATCAGAATGTCCCAATTCACTCCTACTCACACCTCAAGAAAGGACTCTCAGGACGACGTTAAACCTTTGTTACTGCCCGTAAAGGTACAGTCTAGTCAAAATTAAACTTTTATGATTCAGCAAGCAACTTTTTAATTTACTCCTATCTAAATCATGAAATTTTAGTTTTGACTAGACTGTCCCTTTAATAGGAACCTTATGGTTGACGCTCTGGATCACTTTGACATGGTTCAACTACCTCAGAACCCTTTTCCAGCTCTGTAGTTTTCTATTGGCTCTCAATGTCCCTCTGAGGAGAGTATGGCTTGCTGCAGCATCAACTCCAGAACACCATCAAGATGCAAAAATGAGATTGTAGAGGAAGAGAGATGTGAATCAGAAGGTTGGGACTGGCTTCGAGCTTTGCTAGCTCTGCAAACAATTCCATCTTTTTTTGGTTATATAGAAAAAGTTTAAGCTCCATTATATTCCTCTCAAGTGTCTTCTTTTCCATATCTTTATATGTCCAAAAGTTTGGGCTTTGTAGGTTAAGCTATTCAATAAGGAGGGATACTATGTAGCAACAGAGTCCCAAAAGAACTCAACCTGGACTAATAAGTGAAGGGCCGACACAAACTCCAAAAGTGTTGTGCAATGCAGAGGCTGCATAGGATACTTCTAGTAATCATCTTATACAGTGCAGATAATGGAGCCATGGCCACTTCTCCAAAAAATAATGCAATGATGTGGCATAAATCAAAGGATAAAATTATTGATATGTTAAGTAAAGATCAGCTTACCATATTGCAGCTGATCATGGTCGCTGCCTGCTAGTCCACCCCAAGAGAGCAGTGTTTTAAAGGTGAAATTGAGTCAGTCCTGGTTGCTTTTTGATTTGCTTCATTTCAAGGTTACACAATTTGTGTGTGTGTGTGTGTTTTTTTGTGTCCCCCTAGAGAATCTGGAACAATCGCAATTATCTATAATTATCTTCAAACAAAAGCTAAAGGGTTTTTATTATTTCTTTAATTGTAAATGTTGTAGAATAATTATTATATTAATCTAACGGATTGTGTTTGATTTATATTCTGGGGTCTGTTTTTGGTGTTGTGGTTGTAGAAAATAGGACAAAGGGATCAAAGTACTTAAATGATATGGTAAACCTGAACATGTTCAGCATTGCAGTTCATAAATTAAGTGGAGTTTATTTGAGCAGTGCAAGCAAGCTATTAAATGTGTGTACAAGGGCAGAAGACATCCCACCTCCCCTTTGTAATGTTTTTTATAAAAGTAAGGCAGAACAGCCCATCACACACTTTACTATCCTCCGCTTACCAGAGTGTGCTGCTGATCCTGCTTAAAAGGGCATTAGACCTTTTTATGCATAGTGTTAAAAAAATGCACTTTATTAATTTTGCTATTAAGCAAACTGTCCTTTAGCATATAACATTTTTGAATGTCCTACTTAGATTTGTAGCAGAGTTGCAAGTGTTTAATTGGTTATTGGCCTAACATTATTTTATAGTGTTAATGTACTAAGCAGTTTTTCTCTACACAGCTCTTCCAGATGGAGACCCTTGCTCGGGAAGCCTCCACTGGTGTGCTGAAAGATCTCATGCATGGTCTCATCACCCTAATGCTGGACTCACGGATAGAGGATCTTGAGGAGGGTCAGCAGGTTGTGCGTTCTGTGAACTTATTGGTGGTCAAGGTGCTGGAGAAATCTGACCAGACCAACATATTGAGGTGAGTCACTGGAATATTTATTTATTTTCTATGGCATGGAGAGTCCATGAAACATTCTAATTACTAGTGGGATATTCACTCCTGTCCAGCAAGAGGAGGCAAAGAACTGTTAAGTATCACTTCCCTTACCCATAACCCCCAGTCATTCTCTTTGCTTTAATCACGGGAGGATGGCGAAGATGGTGTGTCAAGATTTTAATCCTTTTAATCGGTACTTTTCCTGTAAAGAAAGGATTGGGGCTATGATGTGTCCATGTCAAATCTCTTTAGTAAGAGTAATGGTGGCAATTAGCAGTTAGAAGACGGCGAGGTGGTCTTTGCTTAATCTTCTAACATTATTGCTACCCATATTATAGAAAGCCAGAGTTGATTACTCTGTCTTTCTTTTCTATAGATCCCTGGTAGATATGGTGAAACTGCCACACCTCAGAAAACAGCTCCCGTCTGACAGAGCCGGATCCACAGGTAAGTGCTTTCCCTTATAGGTTTGAAGGTACCGGCACTATAAGAGTTAATCTTTGTGGAAAGTATGCCGCGGCAAGTGTGGAGGCTGCATTTTCTTCTATCTACAGTGGCAAGTGGATTTTGGGCTGTTCCGGTAACAGGTGTTTCTTTCATGTAATTAGCAAGAGTCCATGAGCTAGTGACGTATGGGATATACATTCCTATCAGGAGGGGCAAAGTTTCCCAAACCTTAAAATGCCTATAAATACACCCCTCACCACACCCACAATTCAGTTTTACAAACTTTGCCTCCCATGGAGGTGGTGAAGTAAGTTTGTGCTAGATTCTACGTTGATATGTGCTTTGCAGCAGGCTGGAGCCCGGTTTTCCTCTCAGAGTGCAGTGAATGTCAGAGGGATGTGAAGAGAGTATTGCCTATTTGAATATAATGGTCTTCCTCTAGGGGAGCTATTTCATAGGTTCTCTGTTATTCTGTTCTCTGACGATATACTCTTATATACCATTACCTCTACTGATTATCGTTTCAGTACTGGTTTGGCTATCTACTATATGTAGATGAGTGTCTTAGGGTAAGTAAGTCTTATTTTATTATGACACTAAGCTATGGTTGGGCACTTTATATGTAAAGTTCTAAATATATGTCTTTAAACTTATATTTGCCATGATTCAGGATAATCAGTATTCCTTATTTCAGACAGTCAGTTTCATTATTTGGGATAATGCATATGAATAAATATTTCTTTCATGTAATTAGCAAGAGTCCATGAGCTAGTGACGTATGGGATATACATTCCTACCAGGAGGGGCAAAGTTTCCCAAACCTCAAAATGCCTATAAATACACCCCTCACCACACCCACAATTCAGTTTTACAAACTTTGCCTCCTATGGAGGTGGTGAAGTAAGTTTTGTGCTAGATTCTACGTTGATATGCGCTCCGCAGCAAGTTGGAGCCCGGTTTTCCTCTCAGCGTGCAGTGAATGTCAGAGGGATGTGAGGAGAGTATTGCCTATTTGAATGCAGTGATCTCCTTCTACGGGGTCTATTTCATAGGTTCTCTGTTATCGGTCGTAGAGATTCATCTCTTACCTCCCTTTTCAGATCGACGATATACTCTTATATATATATAACCATTACCTCTGCTGATTTTCGTTTCAGTACTGGTTTGGCTTTCTACAAACATGTAGATGAGTGTCCTGGGGTAAGTAAATCTTATTTTCTGTGACACTCTAAGCTATGGTTGGGCACTTTATTTATAAAGTTCTAAATATATGTAACATTTATTTGCCTTGACTCAGAATGTTCAACATTCCTTATTTTCGGACAGTCAGTTTCTATTTGGGATAATGCATTTGAATCAATCATTTTTTCCTACCTTAAAAATTTGACTTTTTTTCCCTGTGGGCTGTTAGGCTCGCGGGGGCTGAAAATGCTTCATTTTATTGCGTCATTCTTGGCGCAGACTTTTTTGGCGCAAAAAATCTTTTCTGTTTCCGGCGTCATACTTGTCGCCGGAAGTTGCGTCATTTTTTGACGTCCTTTTGCGCCAAAATGTCGGCGTTCGGATGTGGCGTCATTTTTGGCGCCAAAAAGCATTTAGGCGCCAAACAATGTGGGCGTATTATTTGGCGCCAAAAAATATGGGCGTCGCTTTTGTCTCCACATTATTTCAGTCTCATTTTTTCTTTGCTTCTGGTTTCTAGAAGCTTGTTTATTGGCATTTTTTTCCCATTCCTGAAACTGTCATTTAAGGAATTTGATCAATTTTGCTTTATATGTTGTTTTTTTCTCTTACATATTGCAAGATGTCTCACGTTGCATCTGAGTCAGAAGATACTTCAGGAAAATCGCTGTCTAGTGCTGAACTACCAAAGCTAAGTGTATCTGCTGTAAACTTTTGGTAGCTATTCCTCCGGCTGTTGTTTGTATTAATTGTCATGACAAACTTGTTAAAGCAGATAATATTTCCTTTAGTAATGTACCATTGCCTGTTGCAGTTCCCTCAACATCTAAGGTGCAGAATGTTCCTGATAACATAAGAGATTTTGTTTCTGAATCCATCAAGAAGGCTATGTCTGTATTTCTCCTTCTAGTAAACATAAAAAATCTTTTAAAACTTCTCTCTCTACAGATGAATTTTTAAATGAACATCATCAATTCTGATTCTGATGACTCTTCTGGTTCAGAGGATTCTGTCTCAGAGATTGATGCTGATAAATCTTCATATTTATTTTTAAATGGAATTTATTCGTTCTTTACTTAAAGAAGTCCTAATTGCTTTAGAAATAGAGGATTCTGGTCCTCTTGATACTAATTCTAAATATTTAGATAAGGTATTTAAATCTCCTGTGGTTATTCCAGAAGTTTTTCCTGTTCCTAATGCTATTTCTGAAGTAATTTCCAGAGAATGGGATAAATTGGGTAATTCATTTACTCCTTCTTCTAAACGTTTTAAGCAATTATATCCTGTGCCGTCTGACAGATTAGAATTTTGGGACAAAATCCCTAAAGTCGATGGGGCTATTTCTACCCTTGCCTAAACGTACTACTATTCCTACTCAAGATGGTACTTACTCGTTTAAAGATCCTTTAGATAGGAAAATTGAATCCTTTCTAAGAAAAGCTTATCTGTGTTCAGGTAATCTTCTTAGACCTGCTATATCTTTGGGCTGATGTTTGCTGCAGCTTCAACTTTTGGTTGGAGACTTTAGCACAACAAGTAACAGATCATGATTCTCATAATTATTAATTATTCTTCCTTCAGCATGCTAATAATTTTTATCTGTGAATGCCATTTTTGATATTATCAGAGTTGATGTCAGGTTTATGTCTCTAGCTATTTTAGCTAGAAGAGCTTTATGGCTTAAAACTTGGAATGCTGATATGCGCTCTAAATCAACTCTACTTTCATTTCTTTCCAGGGTAACAAATTATTTGGTTCTCAGTTGGATTCCATTATCTCAACTGTTATCTGGTGGGAAAGGAACTTTTTTACCACAGGATAAAAAATCTAAGGGTAAAAACAGGGCTAATAATCGTTTTCGTTCCTTTCGTTTCAACAAAGAACAAAAGCCTGATCCTCATCCTCAGGAGCAGTTTCAGTTTTGGAAACCATCTCCAGTCTGGAATAAATCCAAGCCTTCTAGAAAGGCAAAGCCTGCTTCTAAATCCCACATGAAGGTGCGGCCCTCATTCCAGCTCAGCTGGTAGGGGGCAGATTACGTTTTTTCAAAGAAATTTGGATCAATTCTGTTCACAATCTTTGGATTCAGAACATTGTTTCAGAAGGGTACAGAATTGGTTTCAAGATGAGACCTCCTGCAAAGAGATTTTTTCTTTCCCGTGTCCCAGTAAATCAGTGAAAGCTCAATCATTCTGAATTGTGTTTCAGATCTAGAGTTGGCTGGAGTAATTATGCCAGTTCCAGTTCTGGAACAGGGGATGGGGTTTTATTCAAATCTCTTCATTGTACCAAAGAAGGAGAATTCCTTCAGACCAGTTCTGGATCTAAAAATATTGAATCGTTATGTAAGGATACCAACGTTCAAAATGGTAACTGTAAGGACTATCTTGCCTTTTGTTCAGCAAGGGCATTTTATACAATAGATTTACAGGATGCATATCTGCATATTCCGATTCATCCAGATCATTATCAGTTCCTGAGATTCTCTTTTCTGGACAAGCATTACCAGTTTGTGGCTCTGCCGTTTGGCCTAGCTACAGCTCCAAGAATTTTTACAAAGGTTCTCGGTGCCCTTCTGTCTGTAATCAGAGAACAGGGTATTGTGGTATTTCCTTATTTGGACGATATCTTGGTACTTGCTCAGTCTTTACATTTAGCAGAATCTCATACGAATCGACTTGTGTTGTTTCTTCAAGATCATGGTTGGAGGATCAATTCACCAAAAAGTTCATTGATTCCTCAGACAAGGGTAACCTTTCTGGGTTTCCAGATAGATTCAGTGTCCATGACTCTGTCTTTAACAGACAAGAGACGTCTAAAATTGATTTCAGCTTGTCGAAACCTTCAGTCACAATCATTCCATTCGGTAGCCTTATGCATGGAAATTCTAGGTCTTATGACTGCTGCATCGGACGCGATCCCCTTTGCTCGTTTTCACATGCGACCTCTTCAGCTCTGTATGCTGAATCAATGGTGCAAGGATTACACAAAGATATCTCAATTAATATCTTTAAAACCGATTGTACGACACTCTCTAACGTGGTGGACAGATCACCATCGTTTAATTCAGGGGGCTTCTTTTGTGCTTCCGACCTGGACTGTAATTTCAACAGATGCAAGTCTCACAGGTTGGGGAGCTGTGTGGGGATCTCTGACGGCACAAGGAGTTTGGGAATCTCAGGAGGTGAGATTACCGATCAATATTTTGGAACTCCGTGCAATTTTCAGAGCTCTTCAGTCTTGGCCTCTTCTGAAGAGAGAATCGTTCATTTGTTTTCAGACAGACAATGTCACTACTGTGGCATACATCAATCATCAAGGAGGGACTCACAGTCCTCTGGCTATGAAAGAAGTATCTCGAATTCTGGTTTGGGCGGAATCCAGCTCCTGTCTAATCTCTGCGGTTCATATCCCAGGTATAGACAATTGGGAAGCGGATTATCTCAGTCGCCAAACGTTGCATCCGGGTGAATGGTCTCTTCACCCAGAGGTATTTCTTCAGATTGTTCAAATGTGGGAGCTTCCAGAAATAGATCTGATGGCGTCTCATCTAAACAAGAAACTTCCCAGGTATCTGTCCAGATCCCGGGATCCTCAGGCGGAAGCAGTGGATGCATTATCACTTCCTTGGAAGTATCATCCTGCTTATATCTTTCCGCCTCTAGTTCTTCTTCCAAGAGTAATCTCCAAGATTCTGAAGGAATGCTCGTTTGTTCTGCTGGTAGCTCCGGCATGGCCTCACAGGTTTTGGTATGCGGATCTTGTCCGGATGGCCTCTTGCCATCCGTGGACTCTTCCGCTATGACCAGACCTTCTGTCGCAAGGTCCTTTTTTCCATCAGGATCTCAAATCCTTAAATTTAAAGGTATGGAGATTGAACGCTTGATTCTTGGTTAAAGAGGTTTCTCTGACTCTGTGATTAATACTATGTTACAGGCTCGTAAATCTGTATCCAGAGAGATATATTATAGAGTCTGGAAGACTTATATTTCTTGGTGTCTTTCTCATCATTTTTCTTGGCATTCTTTTAGAATTCCGAGAATTTTACAGTTTCTTCAGGATGGTTTAGATAAAGGTTTATCCGTAAGTTCTTTGAAAGGACAAATCTCTGCTCTTTCTGTTCTTTTTCACAGAAAGATTGCTAATCTTCCTGATATTCATTGTTTTGTACAAGCTTTGGTTCGTATAAAACCTGTCATTAAGTCAATTTCTCCTCCTTGGAGTTTGAATTTGGTTCTGGGGGCTCTTGAAGCTCCTCCGTTTGAACCTATGCATTCATTGGACATTAAATTACTTTCTTGGAAAGTTTTGTTCCTTTTGGCAATCTCTTCTGCCAGAAGAGTTTCTGAATTATCTGCTCTTTCTTGTGAGTCTCCTTTTCTGATTTTTCATCAGGATAAGGCAGTGTTGCGAACTTCTTTTGAATTTTTACCTAAAGTTGTGAATTCTAACAACATTAGTAGGGAAATTGTGGTTCCTTCATTATGTCCTAATCCTAAGAATTCTAAGGAGAAATCATTGCATTCTTTGGATGTTGTTAGAGCTTTGAAATATTATGTTGAAGCTACTAAGTCTTTCCGAAAGACTTCTAGTTTATTTGTTATCTTTTCTGGTTCTAGAAAAGGCCAGAAAGCTTCTGCCATTTCTTTGGCATCTTGGTTGAAATCTTTAATTCATCTTGCCTATGTTGAGTCGGGTAAAACTCTGCCTCAAAGGATTACAGCTCATTCTACTAGGTCAGTTTCTACTTCCTGGGCGTTTAGGAATGAGGCTTCGGTTGATCAGATTTGCAAAGCAGCAACTTGGTCCTCTTTGCATACTTTTACTAAATTCTACCATTTTGATGTATTTTCTTCTTCTGAAGCAGTTTTTGGTAGAAAAGTACTTCAGGCAGCGGTTTCAGTTTGAATCTTCTGCTTATGTTTTTCATTAAACTTTATTTTGGGTGTGGATTATTTTCAGCAGGAATTGGCTGTCTTTATTTTATCCCTCCCTCTCTAGTGACTCTTGCGTGGAAAGATCCACATCTTGGGTAATCATTATCCCATACGTCACTAGCTCATGGACTCTTGCTAATTACATGAAAGAAAACATAATTTATGTAAGAACTTACCTGATAAATTCATTTCTTTCATATTAGCAAGAGTCCATGAGGCCCGCCCTTTTTTTGGGGTGGTTATGATTTTTGTATAAAGCACAATTATTCCAATTCCTTATTTTATATGCTTTCGCACTTTTTTATCACCCCACTTCTTGGCTATTCGTTAAACTGAATTGTGGGTGTGGTGAGGGGTGTATTTATAGGCATTTTGAGGTTTGGGAAACTTTGCCCCTCCTGGTAGGAATGTATATCCCATACGTCACTAGCTCATGGACTCTTGCTAATATGAAAGAAATGAATTTATCAGGTAAGTTCTTACATAAATTATGTTTTTTTTCTTACCTTTAAAAAATTTTCAATTGATTTTTTTCCCTGTGGGCTGTTAGGCTCGCGGGGGCTGAAAATGCTAAATTTTATTGCGTCTTTTTTGGCACAAAAATGTTGTCATTTCCGGCGCCCTAATTGACGCCGGAAGTTTGTTCGTGGTTGCGTCATTTTTTGACGTATTTGTGTTTAAACGTTTTTTTGTACCAAAAATGTGGGTGTCGTTTTTTTCGGAGTCACAGGATGTGGCGTCATAGTTGGCGCCAAAAAATATGGGCGTTGTACTTGGCGCCAATAATGTGGGCGTAATTCTTTGGCGCCAAAAGATGTGGGCGTCATTCTTGTTTCCACCTTTTTTTCACATTATTTCAGTCTCATGATGCTGGTTCTACCAAAGTTAAGTGCATCTGTTGTAAACGGTTCCTCCGGCTGCAGTTTGTGATAACTGTCATGATAAACTTTCTAATGCAGATTGTGTTTCCATTAGTAATAATCCATTACCTGTTGTTGTTCCTTCAACATCTAATGTTCAGGATGTCCCTGTTAATGTAAAAGAATTTGTTTCTAAATCTATTAGGAAGGCTCTGTCTGTTATTCCTCCTTCCAGTAAACGTAAAAGGTCTTTTAAAACTTCTCATATTTCAGATGAATTTTTAAGTGACCGCCATCATTCTGACTTATCTGATTCTGCCTCAGATATTGACACTGATAAATCTTCATATTTATTTAAGATGGAGTTTATTTGTTCTTTACTTAAAGAAGTGTTAATTGCATTAGGTATGGAGGAGTCTAGTCCTCTTGATACTAAATCTACTAAGCGTTTAAATTCGGTTTTCAAACCTCATGTATTTATTCCAGAAGTTTTTCCAGTTCCTGATGCTATTTCAGAAGTAATTTCTAGGGAATGGAATAGTCTGGGTACTTCATTTACTCCTTCTCAAAGGTTTAAGAAATTGTACCCTGTGCCATCTGATAGATTAGAGTTTTGGGACAAAATCCCTAAAGTTGATGGGGCTATCTCTACTCTTGCTAAACGTACTACTATTCCTACGGCGGATAGTACTTCCTTTAAGGATCCTTTAGATAGGAAGCTTGAATCCTTTCTAAGGAGAGCTTATTTATGTTCAGGTAATCTTCTTAGACCTGCTATTTCTTTGGCTGATGTTGCTGCAGCTTCCACTTTCTGGTTGGAGGCTTTAGCGCAACAAGTGTCAGACCATAATACTTATAGCATTGTTAAACTTCTTCAACATGCTAATAATTTTATTTGTGATGCCATTTTTTATATCATTAGAATTGATGTCAGGTATATGTCTTTAGCTATTTTAGCTAGAAGAGCTTTATGGCTTAAATCTTGGAATGCAGATATGACTTCTAAGTCAACTTTGCTTTCTCTTTCTTTCCAAGGTAATAAATTATTTGGTTCACAGTTGGATTCTATTATTTCAACTGTTACTGGGGGGAAAGGAACCTTTTTGCCTCAGGACAAAAAATCTAAAGGTAAATACAGGGCTGCTAATCGTTTTCTTTCCTTTCGTCAGAATAAGGAACAGAAGCCTGACCCTTCGCCTAAAGGAACGGTTTCCGTTTGGAAATCTTCTCCAGTCTGGAATAAATCCAAGCCTTTTAGAAAGTCAAAACCAGCTCCCAAATCCGCATGAAGGTGCTGCCCTCATTCCAGCACAGCTGGTAGGGGGCAGGTTACGATTTTTTAAAGATGTTTGGATCAATTCGATTCACAGTCTTTGGATTCAGAACATTGTTGCTGGGGTAATTGTGCCAGTTCCAGTTCTGGAACCGGGTCTGGGGTTTTACTCAAATCTATTCATTGTACCAAAGAAGGAGAATTCCTTCAGACCAGTTCTGGATCTAAAAATATTGAATCGTTATGTAAGGATACCAACATTCAAAATGGTGACTATAAGGACTATTCTGCCTTTTGTTCAGCAAGGGCATTATATGTCCACAATAGATTTACAGGATGCATATCTTCATATTCCAATTCATCCAGATCACTTTCAGTTTCTGAGATTCTCTTTTCTAGACAAGCATTACCAGTTTGTTGCCCTTCCGTTTGGCCTAGCAACAGCTCCAAGGATCTTTTCAAAGGTTCTCGGTGCCCTTCTCTCTAATCAGAGAACAGGGTATTGCAGTATTTCCTTATTTGGACGATATCTTGGTACTTGCTCAGTCTTTACATTCTGCAGAATCTCATACGAATCAGCTTGTGTCGTTTCTTCAAAGACATGGTTGGAGGATCAATTTACCAAAGAGTTCTTTGATTCCTCAGACAAAGGTAACCTTTTTGGGTTTTCTAATAGATTCAGTGTCCATGACTTTGTCTCTAACAGAAAAGAGACGTCTGAAGTTGGTTTCAGCTTGTCAAAACCTTCAGTCTCAATCGTTCCCTTCGGTAGCTTTGTGCATGGAAATTCTTGGTCTCATGACTGCTGCATCGGAAGCGATCCCCTTTGCTCGTTTTCACATGAGACCTCTTCAGCTTTGTATGCTGAACCAGTGGTGCAGGGATTATACAAAGATATCACAAATAATATCCTTAAATCCCAATGTTCGATCTTCTCTGACTTGGTGGTTGAATCACCATCGTCTAATTCAAGGGGCCTCTTTTGTTCGTCCAACCTGGACTGTAATCTCAACAGATGCGAGTCTTTCAGGTTGGGGAGCTGTTTGGGGATCTTTGACAGCGCAGGGGGTTTGGGAATCTCAGGAGGCGAGATTACCAATCAACGTTTTGGAACTCCGTGCGATTTTCAGAGCTCTTCAGTTCTGGCCTCTTCTGAAGAGAGAATTGTTTATTTGTTTTCAGACAGACAATGTCACAACCGTGGCGTATGTCAATCATCAAGGTGGGACTCACAGTCCTCAAGCTATGAAAGAAGTATCTCGGATACTTGTATGGGCGGAATCCAGCTCCTGTCTAATTTCTGCGGTTCACATCCCAGGTGTAGACAATTGGGAAGCAGATTATCTCAGTCGCCAGTTGTTACATCCGGGCGAATGGTCTCTTCACGCAGAGGTATTTCTTCAGATTGTTCAAATCTGGGGACTTCCAGAAATAGATCGGATGGCCTCTCATCTAAACAAGAAACTTCCCAGGTATCTGTCCAGATCCAGGGATCCTCAGGCGGAAGCAGTGAACGCGTTGTCGCTTCCTTGGAATTATCATCCTGCCTATATCTTTCCGCCTCTAGTTCTTCTTCCAAAAGTGATTTCCAAAATTCTAATGGAACGTTCGTTTGTACTGCTGGTGGCTCCAGCATGGCCTCACAGGTTTTGGTATGCGGATCTCATTCGGATGGCCAGTTGCCAACCTTGGACACTTCCGTTAAGACCAGACCTTCTATCTCAAGGCCCTTTTTCCATCAGGATCTCAAATCATTAAATTTGAAGGTATGGAAATTGAACGCTTGATTCTTAGTCATAGAGGTTTCTCTGACTCCGTGATTAATACTATGTTACAGGCTCGTAAATCTGTGTCTAGGAAGATTTATTATCGAATCTGGAAGACTTACATTTCTTGGTGTTCTTCTCATAAATTCTCCTGGCATTCTTTTAGAATTCCTAGAATTTTACAGTTTCTTCAGGATGGTTTGGATAAAGGTTTGTCTGCAAGTTCTTTGAAAGGACAAATCTCTGCTCTTTCTGTTCTTTTTCACAGAAAGATTGCTAATCTTCCTGATATTCATTGTTTTGTACAGGCTTTGGTTTGTATCAAACCTGTCATTAAGTCAATCTCTCCTCCTTGGAGTCTTAATTTGGTTCTAAGGGCTTTACAGGCTCCTCCGTTTGAACCTATGCATTCTCTGGATATTAAATTACTTTCTTGGAAAGTTTTGTTCCTTTTGGCCATCTCTTGTGCTAGAAGAGTTTCTGAGTTATCTGCTCTTTCTTGTGAATCTCCTTTTCTGATTTTTCATCAGGATAAGGCGGTGTTGCGGACTTCATTTAAATTTTTACCTAAGGTTGGGAATTCTGACATTAGTAGAGAAATTGTTGTCCCTTCATTGTGTCCTAATCCTAAGAATTCTCTGGAGAGATCTTTACATTCTTTGGATGTAGTAAGAGCTTTGAAATATTATGTTGAAGCTACTAAAGATTTTAGAAAGACTTCTAGTCTATTTGTTATCTTTTCTGGTTCCAGGAAAGGTCAGAAAGCTTCTGCCATTTCTTTGGCGTCTTGGTTAAAGTCTTTGATTCATCATGCTTATGTGGAGTCGGGTAAGTCCCCGCCTCAAAGGATTACGGCTCATTCTACTAGGTCAGTTTCTACTTCCTGGGCTTTTAGGAATGAAGCTTCTGTTGATCAGATTTGCAAAGCAGCAACTTGGTCTTCTTTGCATACTTTTACTAAATTCTACCATTTTGATGTTTTCTCTTCTTCTGAAGCAGTTTTTGGTAGAAAAGTACTTCAGGCAGCTGTTTCAGTTTGATTCTTCTGCTTATAATTTCAGTTTTTTTTCATTATAAGATTAAAACTTTTTATTTGGGTTGTGGATTATTTTTTCAGCGGAATTGGCTTTCTATATTTTATCCCTCCCTCTCTAGTGACTCTTGCATGGAAGTTCCACATCTTGGGTATCTGCTATCCCATACGTCACTAGCTCATGGACTCTTGCTAATTACATGAAAGAAAACATAATTTATGTAAGAACTTACCTGATAAATTCATTTCTTTCATATTAGCAAGAGTCCATGAGACCCACCCTTTTTGTGGTGGTTAAGATTTTTTTGTATAAAGCACAATTATTCCAATTCCTTATTTTTGATGCTTTCGCTCCTTTCTTATCACCCCACTTCTTGGCTATTCGTTAAACTGAATTGTGGGTGTGGTGAGGGGTGTATTTATAGGCATTTTGAGGTTTGGGAAACTTTGCCCCTCCTGGTAGGAATGTATATCCCATACGTCACTAGCTCATGGACTCTTGCTAATATGAAAGAAATGAATTTATCAGGTAAGTTCTTACATAAATTATGTTTTTTTGCTACCGGGTGTGTCTGGTTTTCTGTGCTAGTGGGATAGCAACTTCTGGAGGGGTAAGACCTCAGCAGAGCTGAGGGTTTTAAGTGCTTATTTATGTTGTATTGCTTCATATAAATTAACTTAATTTGGCATTTTAATTTTTTTTTGTTAATTGTGACCTGATACCCAATTATGGACACTAATATTGAAGTTGATTCATTTGAGAAAATGCTCATTGTTTTGGGAAGCTAAGATAATGCCTCCTGTACAGTTTTGCTCTTCATGTTTAAATAAAACTTTAACGTTTAAAGATAAGATGTCTCTCCCTGAGCCTCCTGTCTCTCAGGATAGTGTTATCCCAGCTACGCCTCAGCTTTCCCCTCAAGCTTCACATGCATTGCCCTGCGGTTCCCCTCAACCTCCTGGGGTGATTTTTTACCTGGGAAATTTGCTGCGCAGATTACTCCTGCTGTTTCTGCAGCTTTATCAGCTTTTCCAAAGGTTTCTGGTAAACGTAAGAGGAAATCTAAACATATTGATGTTAGTAAGGCTGACTCCGCTAATGCTGCGTTAGTCAGTTTGTCTCAATTATCTGATGAGGATGATTCTTCAGTGGCTTCTGAGGGGGAATTGTCAGATTCTGATACTGTAGTGCCAAATTCTGCAGATTCAGAGGAGATTAATTTCAGATTTGTTATAACACTTTCTTTTGAATGAGGTTCTTTGGAAGAATCTGAATCTGTTGCAGAGATTCCAAAGAGGTCTAGTAAGCTTAATAGGGTATATGATGTACCCTCATCTGTGGAAGTATTTCCAGTTCCAGACTGTATGGCATATATTATAACTCAGGAATGGGATAAACCAGGGATTCCGTTTTCCCCATCCCCTGTTTTTAAAAAGACGTATCCTGTTGCTGACTCTATTCGTGACTCGTGGCGCATGGTGTCCAAGGTAGAGGGAGCTATCTCTACTCTGGCTAAGAGAACTACTATTCCTATTGAAGATAGTTGTTCTTTCAAGGATCCTATAAATAAGAAACTTGAGGCTTTTTTGAAGAAGATGTACATTCATTAGGGATTACAGTGGCAACCTGTTGCAAGTATTGCTACAGTTGTGGGGACAGCATCTTATTGGTGCGATGATTTATCTAATCTTATCCTAGAAGAGACTACTATAGAGGAGATCCAAGACAGGATCAAGGCTCTCAAGCTAGCCAATACCTTTATGTTTAAAACCAACATGCAAGTTCTTAGGTTGGTGCTAAGATTTCTGGTTTAATTGTTTTAGCTCGCAGTGCTCTGGTTAAAATCTTGGTCTGCAGATGTTACATCCAAGTCCAAGCTTTTATCCCTACCTTATAAGGGTAAAACCTTGTTTGGACCAGGTCTGGCAGAAATTATTTATGACATTACAGGTGGAAAGGGTTCTTGCCTACCTCAGGATAAAAAGAATAGACTTAAGGGTCGCCAGAATCCTAATTTTCATTCTT